>NC_056731.1:723836477-723912592 GCF_019279795.1 Protopterus annectens
TTACTGGTGTTTATTTGTTTGTTTATTTACTTGCATTATTTGTTAGACTGGACAAAGAGTTAACCTGTTATTATATATAGACTTTGAAATATAGATTGATACATGTTAACATGTAAATTATGAAAATCAAATTGTATTAACTATACTGGCATTTGTAGAATACAAAAGGAGACAATGGATTCAAGATTTCCAAAAATAATAGACATAATTTTTGTGAACTAACTGGAAAAATAAACATTAATTGCCCACTTTGCTCAAAAGAAAATAAAAGGTTTATTTAGTTTTCCACCAAGTAGAATGAAAGACTTTCAGTTTAATATCATTTACTGTCAGTTTTCCAAAAGTCCCAGGCTGTAGGCTTTGACTGTGTCCCAGTTTCAGCTGTAAACTCCAGATATTTCTTTCAAGTAAAATTTTACAAGTAAGCCCCAACTGAATGTTGATGCTCCACATGTCAAGAATCATCCAGGCAAGCTTCAGTTTACCCCACTCTGTGTCCAGTTGAGAAATGAACTTCCTGATTTTACTGATCTAGGCTATTTATTTTATATCAGGATAAAAGCAAATCTGTGCAGTGTGTTAAGATTGCAAATACAGAGTTTTTTCCTAAATGTATAAGAATATTCCCATACTCCATATTGCAGTATACATTTCATACCTTTCAAAGTTGCCTAGAAGATTCTGCTAGCTAAATTTCGTGTACACCTCACTATTACTTTTTTAACCGTTACCATCTGCTTACCTTATACTGCATCCTAAGCCCTCCTTCTATTTCTGTTTCTACACACTATCTGTCTCTCAAACATACACAGTTCAGACCTCTCGCATATCTAATCCTTCATTATTCCCTTTTTTCTAGGCTGTAACAGCAACTAAATCTTCAGTGTGGAATTCACCCTGCCTAGCCCAAAGTGACAAGCCTCCTCAGCTCAGCCAATACCAGACTACAACTACTGCAACTGCTAATGCATGTCTATAATTTCTCTCACCACTGTATTTAACTTTGTCTGTGTGGCTGCAAGCACACCAGCAAGCCTAACCCCCTGCCATCCTTCTTTCCTTTGTCCATTCTTTATAGCCCCTTTTGAGCTACTGCTCTATCCCACCAGCAATTTTTTTTTTAATTCTAACCACCTGACTTCTCCAGAATTTTCCTGACCTATATCTAGCCTAATAATAACCCCAATTTATTTATTTTTACTCCATCTAAAATACAACAGTAAATTCCCTCTGCCACTACTCATGGCACACTGATTGTATTTTTTCCAGCCTGTCGTGACGATCTGGTCCAACCCGCTCTGTTTGCCCTTGCTATGCTTGGGCTCACTCCAATCCCATACCCTGCCCCCAAATCCCACTTGCTTCGACCACCCCTAAATTTAACTACAGCTAGCCACACCCTATACCCATCCCTACCCAATCAAATTCAAGCATACCCTCACAACCCTCCAACCCACTACAATCTCCCATACATATACTACAGTCACAGTCCCACTCACCCCTAAGTATCTAGCCCATCCCCTCCTGTCTTTAACTCTCCCTTATCACCCTCCTTCCCCTACCAACCTAAACACCCACGCCACTAATATCACATCCAAGTCACCTCCAACAGTCATGTCCAACTGACAACCACCTATCTTATAACACTCTCCTTAAATAAATCCTTCTCATCTCCTCTCTTTCACACATCATATATCTCTCACTACACAATGTCCACATCTCTCCAAATTATTACACTTAAAACTTTATGCCTCCAAACAATAAACTTCATCCTTCTAATTCTGACTTACCCTCTAACATCCTACTGCACAACACTGCACAACTATAACCATTCCAACTCCATTACCAATAACCACCACCATCAAACACCTCGAAATTGCATCTAATCTCTATAACATTGCTAACATAAGCTACTTCCCATTTAAATACTACCAAATTCATTCAAAACCTCAAGCAATATTTCATTACAGCAATCTGCTAACCAAATTTATGAAAACCATCATACACATACTATCGCAACTTCAACTCAGTGATGATATAGAGCCTTACACTGGGCCCAAACATAATCAAAAACTATCAACCACTCATACATCACAACACTGCTCTACCATCCCTACCCCTTGAAGTACACAAGCTCCTATTACTTAATATAAATCTAAGAAGTATAGTCAACAAAATACATGAGCTTCATGCCTTACTTTCCTTATTCTCTGCTGATATAACCATTCTGACAGAAACCTGGCTTAAAGCACAAATTAAAGATAACAGAACCCTCCTTCCAGACTACAATCTACACAGATGCGATCAGCTAAACAAATAAGATGGATGACTAGCCATAATGTCTAAACAAAATCTAGAACTAGAACTCATAAGCAAAAACATACCCACATTCATTAACATTGAAATTCTACTAACCAAACTAAAAATCAACAATAACAAACATCTAATAATTGTTGCCATCTGTATCCCACAAGGTGACAACCCTAATACAGTTGAAGACATTCTTCACTGGCTATCCCAAACCTTGCAACAAGAAACTATCATAATGGGCGACCTCAATACTGATTGGGCCACTTATAATTCCGATACCCCCACCAGCTTTACATACCTACATGGTTTCTCTCAACTCATACAAGAAGCAACCAGAATCAACAAAACCTGCAATAAACATTCTATCCTAGACTGGACCTTTAATAACAAACCATCAGCAACCTTCCAAGCTGACTGCCTCCCTGGTAGTATCAGTGACCACCTCCCTACTTATCTACTAAGACACAACATCAGTCCACCCAGGCACTCATGCCACTGGCTAATCCGTATAAAGAAGAAATTTAATGCCCAAGCATTCCTTTCCCTTTTACATCAATGTAATTGGGCACTTTCCTCAAAACTCTTCGCCTAGATGCAGCCGTACAGTATTTTAATACCACCTTTCTCAATATCCTAAAAAACTTAGCCCCCTGTAGATCTGCTCGACTAAAAAATCACTATACACCATGGCTAATTAATAACACCAAAAATCTGCTCAAACAAAGGGGCAACGTCTGGTTACACTGCAAAATCAACTAAAATGCAGAAAGCTAACTATTCAACAAACAACTTAGAACCAAAGCCAAGTCCCAAATAACAACTGACAGAAAAATTACTATACTATTGCTCAACAGCTTAACAGCAACAATCCCAAAATATTTTGGTCCACCATAAAAATCTCATTCAACCAAGAAAAGCCTCAATCCCCAATCCTTCAACAGCTCCTTCAGCAGTCAGCATAGCCTCACAATTCAATACCTTCTTTGCAAACTCAATTCACTTTCTTATCAGCTCTCACAAAAATACCCCACCAACTATCACAAACACAAATAATGGAGCTTTTAATACCTCCTGCTTTAAATCTGTTCCAGTTCATACCATAAAAAAATTACTCAACAAGCTCAAACCCACTGCCCTTGCAGCAGACAACCTCCCTACAGAAATTGTAAAAATAGCTGCAGATGCCATAGCCTTCCCTGTCTCTATCACTGTATCCTAGAAAACTATATTCCCCTAAACTAGAAGATATCCTACATCATTCCTTTGCACAAAGGGGGCAACAACACTGAACTATCCAATTACAGACCCATTACCATTCTACGACTCCTCTCCAAAATACTATAAAAATGTATTCACACACAGCTTCTAAACCACCTGCTATCCAACAACCTCTTATCTCACACTCAACCTGGGTTTTGCCCTCATTGTAGCACCAAAACTGCCCTCATTATCTTCACTGACACCATAAATCAACATAGAAACCAGGGTAAATTTGTTTCTTCCATCTTTCTAGGCCTCTCCAAGGCATTTAATATGGTCTCAAACCAGATATTGCTCACTGAGCTTGCCAACCATAACCTTAGCCATTCTTTCCTATCATGGTTAAACATTTACCTTACCAGCCAGCAGCAAGCTGTCAAATGATAACAGGAGCTCTCATCTCTACTACCTGTCAACATAGAGGTCCCCCAAGACTCTATACTAGGTCCCCTACTCTTTACCATTTTCACTAACCATCTACACAAATCTACACCTCTTACCTTGGTCATCCAAAACACATATGACACAACCCTCATCTCTGCTCCATCTTCTATAAAACAATTAGAAATCACTACACAATAGTCCTTCTCTGAAGTAGAAACCTGGCTAGCCAAAGCAAAACCTATATTGAACCTATCTAAGACCAAGTTAATGCTCTTTCACCCAGCAAAGCACCTAATCCCCTGACCACATTTCAAATGCACTCCTCCAACAACACTACCTATCAGCTGTCTCCCAAACAAAATTACTAGGTGTTATAATCAAAAGTAAAATGAAATTTGACTTACACCTAGTACAATCCATTAAGAAGGCTCATATAAAACTTGTCTCTCTTTATCAAATCAAGCCTTTCCTTACTATCTACACCAGAGAAGATGTATCTAGAACTCATCCCCTGTCCACACTACTCTATGCCTTACCCATTTTCACTAGCCTAAGTAAAACTCACCTGTCTAAACTCGATTCCTGCTACGATAAAATAGTGAAATTCACCACTAATTCCCCACAGAGGTCCATCCACTGTTCTGCCCTACATCAACTAAAATGGTTAGAACTTCCCCATCACCTAGCCTACATGCAACTCATCTCCACCCACAGAATAGTACACCAACTTAACAGAACTCCCACTCTCCAACAGATCCTTCAACCTTATTCGACCACTTGACTACTCCGATCTTTTCATAAAACACTACTAAACATTTTGAAAAGCAACAATAAAGCTGGAGACTCCCTCTATTTTGACTATATTTCCAAGATCTGGAATACTATCCCACAACATATTGTAAACACTACTACCCCACCATAATTAAAAAAAAACTCCTAAAAGATTACCTTAAAAACAATTGGATCTGCTCTTGTTTCAGCCCTGGCTAATTCCATCAAACCCCTACTCTCTTTTTCTTACACTAGTCATCCCCCTTAGAACTGCTTATCTTTTATTCCTGTCTCTCTCACTTTGCTCCTACCACTACACTTCTTCCTGTAAACTACCTCCTCTACTGTCTCTCATCTAACTGCAGTATATCTGCTCCCTACTTATCTACCCACCATGAATTGATAGTTTCTGATCTTACATGTTAGATTGATAGGTTAGTAGTAGGCTAACTGCCTTTGTAGGCCATTTTAAGCCTAACTAATTATCCCATGAGAGAATCAAACCCTGTACCCTGTGTTTCTAAGGTAAACACCTTAACCATTATACCAACCATGACTTGATATTATCCCACAGATAGTACTTTACAAGTATGTATAACTGCTACTATAAATAACTTTGTTCTTACACCTCCAAAACTGTATATTCAATAACTATGATTGTTTTCACACAACTTGTTTTGTAACACTATGAATTTTGCTTGTGACTATCAAATTTTGTAACTATGCTATGGAGCTTTTCTTCCCTGTCCTCTGCTGAAAATGGGCTTGCACCCAGTCAGACCATCCCAGTAAACAAAATAAAAAATGTTATATACACACACACATATATATGTATATATATATATATATATATATATATATATATATATATATATATATATATATATACATATATATATATATATATATATATATATATATATATATATATATATATATATATATATATATGGGTCTACCTGATAAAACTGACATGCCAAAACACCGACAATGAAATAACCGACACGACAAAACAGAAAGTTCATAAACACGAAACTTCACATGCCCGACAAACCACAATCCCAACAATGGAAATAAAGAGAGACAAGTTTTATATGAGCCTTCTTAATGGATTGTACTAGGTGTAAGTCAAATTTCATTTTACTTTTGATTATAACACCTAGTAATTTTGTTTGGGAGACAGCTGATAGTTAGTGTTGTTGGAGGAGTGTATTTGAAATGTGGTCAGGGGATTAGGTGCTTTGCTGGGTGAAAGAGCATTAACTTGGTCTTAGGTTCAGTATAGGTTTTGCTTTGGCTAGCCAGGTTTCTACTTCAGAGAAGGACTATTGTGTAGTGATTTTGAATTGTTTTATAGAAGATGTTAAACTCATTTTAACAGTGCCTAAATTTCAACATTAAAAAAAGCAACGGAGATCTTGCTTTCTCGAGTGTTACTAAATTTGATCAGCGATATATTAACTGTAGGTGTTGAGCATAAGATAGCTATATTGGTAAGAACTAAGTCCAATATTTCTGAATGTCTACTTGGGACTTGAACTAGCTGGTCTAGGGAACTGGCATTAATGAGCTCAAGGAATCTTTGTGCTTATTTATTTGAAGCTGTCTCATGGGTCTAAACCCATTTACTATAAAAAGGATATGGAGCCATTAAGAGTTATTCTCCTTTTGGTTTTCTCCATTTTTTCTGCTTTGGATCTGAAGAAGTGATAGACATTACTGCATAATGCAAGTGCTATCCCATGAGACCATGTTTTAGTAGCTACACAGTTATCTATATTTTCAAGAATCAGGAATGTCTGTAAAGAGTAAAACTTTTTGTTTAAACTTCTAGCATTCAGCGGTGCTACCTTTACTTAGTTTTGAGTTTGAATGTCTATGTAGGTAATTTGAGGAGATAGACCTTGACTAAAAGAGACACTATGGGGAGGAAAAAGTCCTGACCAATATACAGAGGCCATGAGAAGAGAGGTGCAGTCCATCCCTAGCAAAGCAGCCAGGGGTTAGAGATCATCTCCTCCTAGGCTGATATATTTTGGATCCCCTTAGAATAACACTGTTAGCTAAGATAATAATTGAATTTAGTTATCCTTTCCCCTGTATTGTGGCATTTTTTTTTATGGGCTAACTCATATGATTCAAACAGGTATGTCCCAAATCATTCACTCCCACATGCTCAATGTCTATATTATATGTGTACGTAGGGTGAAGGGATTTGAGAGTCTAAGTTATACCATAGATGCTGACAGCTGAGAGGCAGCTGTCAGTCTGTCCTTGTTCAGCCTGATGAGTTGTACATTTGTGTTGCCGACGATGACATCACCTGTGACTAAGACATTACCAGATGTGCTGTCTCAGCCTTGTTCCTTAAAGGCTTTGGCCTAACAATTGAGTGATCTTTTTTGTAGCTGTGTTTTCTGTAGTATCTATGTATGTCTTGCCTGTAGATGTGATGCTGAGTGTTCTGTATGTGTTCTGTACACAAACTATCATCTTGGAGGCCTTTGTTGTTCAGATTGGCCTTTTTAAGCACCTCAGATTAAGAAGGCTGATTTGGTCATCTAGGCCATGGTGGGCATGGCTGTGTCAGATGGGTATAAGTACTGACAGCATGCTTGTCATGGTTAACAGTCTTTGAAGGGAGGTTGGCTTTTAAAGCTGGTAGATATGTGAACCTGTCACATATGGAATCATTTATAGGAAGAATTCAAATGGCTTTCAGGGAGCATAAGCCAATTCTTGCTTTGCTTCAGTGCTCCTATTGCTATCAGACTGGCAACAGATGGTGTGTTAAACTGAGACTTCATGATATTTATTGCCTGTTGAAACAGGGTATACCAATGAGTATTAATGAAATTAATTTGTTGGAAGGGTCTATATACCAAAACACTAGAATAAGCACTGAACAATAAATCAAAGCAACATTTACAATTATATATGTACAGTATCAATAAATGAAGGGTACAAAAGCCAGAAAAAGTGTTGCAACAACTAATGGATGCACTAATGGATGTGAAGCCGTGACTATTAAACTGGATTTGTGCCACAACAGTAGTTTAGTACAAACTATTTGGCTTGCATGACACCACAACAGCTCTATAGAAATGTTTTGTCTCAGATGCCCCCAAAACAGCTTAGTACAGTGAGGAGATCATCAGTAGTCTACAGCTGTGACTGGACTCAGGCTTGAAATGCCAGCAGGAGGCAACAAATAATGAGTGCAAAAGGCAGCAATAGCAGATAACCATTTGAAATGAAAGGACCTGCTATAGTGAGTCCCATAATATGGAAACTGAATGGCCAAAAAATAGACTTACATATACTAAGTCCGAAATGGACATTTCTCAGAATATTCCCTTTTCTTTGAAGTATGGTAATCACAGAGTTAGTATATAAGTTTGGGGGGGGGTGACCTTTCTTAATGCAAGAAATAAGTTTAAAGAAGAGTGATGTTTGAGATCTGCACTTCTACATTTTCTATCCTTTTTCTTTTGGACTGTCAGTACTCAGCATTTTGAGTGCTGGCATTAAATTAGGGAGCTGTAAAATCAACTGCAATTAGTAGCTGTGCACTAGAAAAGCAAATATTTCTAGATAGCTAGGGAATACTAGAAGAGGGATGGACTAAGGATAGCCTTGCTAATTCTTTCTTGAAACTATTCTATCTTGCCTTTTCTAATGCCTTCATACCTCTCTATGTAATGATATGTTGTTATCCCTGTAGTATAAGCCATCTCAATCAGTATGGCTACATATTATCTATAAAGCTCTGTTAAGCATAATTCCATTTTTTTCATCCATGTTTTGACGCTATTAACTGCTTCATGAACTAAATGTTCTTGTATCTGTAAATATATGTTTTTTAGCATATCCTTGTATATGTAAATATGTTTTGCTCATTTCTTATGTGATCCTCTTCAAACAGATTGTGTCTGCAAATAGTCATTTGAGATCAGTGCAGCACCCCAGTAAACAAATATATGTAAATAATAAATAAATAAATAAATACATAATTGTAGGTATTGAAAGAAGAGACTTCGTAGATAGTAAAATTTTGCTTGGATTATGACCATTTTATGGGTCACAGTAACGAACCGTGGTTGTGGCTTAAAAAGGTCACAGCAATGATTCTTGGATGCAGATAAAATGGTAAATCTTACAATTTCCATGTTTAAGTTTTGCTACAGCAGAAGATGGTGAATATAAAATATAAAGAGAAAAATGTTCAGTTAAGTTTAGTTCTAGAGCTTGGATAGAGGTAAGCCTTTATTCTGTATAGGCACCTAAACATTCGATTGTGCTTAACTACTGTTGAATCATTGTGAAAATACAGTGACAAACAGTTGCCAAGTGTGATGTCTAGGTATTTAATTCTGGCAACACATTTGATCAGAGCTCCATCATCAGTGGTGATGACAAGGATTGAAGAGAAGGTGAGCTGAAAATGGTTGCTGTTGAAGAGGATCAATTTTGATTTACGGGTGGTTAGCAAAAGCTGATGTTCACTGAGACTGTATGGTATTCGTAGTAGTTATGCTAGTGTGCATCATTCATTGCACTGGTTGCACACAAGTACAGGCAAGGTACAATTCAGATATACTTGTGCAATTTTTTAGAAAGATGCAAAGAACTTCATAGGCAAATAAGATATAAATGAGAAATGTGAACAAAAGATGTGACATAATTATGTAAACAAGTCTTTATTCCCACCTTTTGTTATTCAGAGTTGATTTTTGGTTTACAAGTGTACTGTACACACTTTCCAAATAAAAAGTCAATCTGCACCTTTTTCAGTCAATTTGCAATCAGCAAGTATGCTCACTTTTGCTATATACCTTACTGTGTTCCACTATGACCTGCTTGTCTCTGCTGCACTACAAACCTTTGCACTGACTAGCACTCACCAGCCTTGGAGAAGAAGATACAGACAGAGAATTACTCACTTCATTTTTGCAAAGCAAGAATTCCCTGATAGATTTAGAGTCGACAGGGGGATCATAAGAGTTTGGTAAACGTATATTTCTGTGGATACCAACGTATGTGTAGCCTTCATTATACTATGGGTATTTCAAAGGCTTCTGCCTGGAGCATATTGCAGCACTTCCTTGATATAATCTTAACCCATGTGGATCTTCTTCCTCTTTTGGCTTTTCCTGGTTAAGGTCACCACAACAAAACTCTGGTCCACTAATGATTGGCAGCAGATTTTTACTGTGTCGAGTTGCCAGCCTGATGCCCAACCTTCAAAGAAGACACGCCCATTTACGCATGTTTTTCGAATGCCACTTGACCGCGGGGAGGACATGCAGACTCCACACGGAAGGCACTCCAGCAGAGAATCGAACAGAGTACCTCTTGCTGTGAGGCGACGATGCTACCGCTGCACAATTAACCTATGTGGATAAGCATATTTATTTCCCAATATTAACAAAGGACAGAGTCAGTACTACATATGCCTTCTATGGAATGGCATGACTTCTTAAGGTGCTTGGTGCAATAAAGTGTACATTTGTGGCTATAAGGACCACATCTAGACCATGGGATGAGAGGTACCACATCATGAAGGGTTACCATTCCTTCAACTGCCAAGTGGTATGCAATGCACATGGTTGCAATTCCATCAACTGCCAAGTAGTATGCAATGCATGTGGATAAAATTCCATCAACTGCCAAGTGGTCTGCAGTGCATGTGGTTACCATGCCATCAACTGCTAAGTGGTATGCAATGCATGTGGATACCATTCCATCAACTTCCATGTGGTATCCAATGCATGTGGATACCATTCCATCAACTGCCAAGTGGTATGCAATGCATGTGAATACCATTCCATCAACTGCCAAGTGGTATACAGTGCATGTGGCTACCATTCCATCAACTGCCAAGTAGTATGCAATGCATGTGGTTACCATTCCATCAGCTACCAAGTGGTATGCAGTGCACATGGTTGTATCATTAACATATCAGCCAAGCATCCTAGTAGTACCCATGATTCTCACATATGCCACTATACTGACAGTTCCTTTATGGTAGGATTCTTCTTGTTCACCAAGTTGGTAAGTGCAGATTATATGCTTTTGTTACCCATAACTATTTCTCTATCTTTCTAATGAGATGGGTAATAATGCCTCCTCCCTGCTATGTTTCTGGGTGATACAAGCTACCCACTCAAATCCTTGGCTAATAACATCAATCCATAACCCAGAGGGATCTTCAGAGGATCACTTTAACATAACCCAGTCCCAGACACGGATAATCACTGAGCAAGTGTTCAGCCTGCTCAAAGCCCACATCCATTGCCTATACAAGTTGTGATATCCTTAAGTAAGAACCGTCTATGGAATGCAGAATATTCATGACCTGCTACATTCTGCATGCCATGATCATGTATTTATCTGGTGCACAACTTCCACAGTCAGAGGCCAATAGTAGTTCAACAATTTTCTCTATCTTTCGTCCCACCTGTGACCATAGTGAAGGTGAGCAGACAGTGGTGGTAGCATGGCACTATTTGCAGCAGACCTGTCCATGGTACATGGCAACACAGCTGAAGTGACAGCATATAGTCCACGTATAGTCTACAGCTATGGGTTATGATATTCAATACATGCCAGTGTAAAGTTATGAAGATAATAGTGCATGCAATGTTTTCTGTGGGCTATACTGAGTATTACATGGTCAACTCACACTATGCATCAATAATTTCTACACATATCCTACACAAATGTCTTGTCCGTATGGTCATAGCCACCATCATTTGCACAGGATGTAGCAGCCAGTGGCACAAGTGTTAGTTAAATCAGTTGGGAAGAGTGTACGAAAGTAGAAGTGATGTGATGTACTATAGTGATACATTTTGAATAATTTAATTGTTATGGTAATGATGGCACATTCAGCTTTCTAACACAAATGTCAATAATATTGCAGTCACAATTTTTTTCTTATATAACAGATGCCTTTTTATTCCTCTTGTAAGTTTTTTCAGCATGCAGTTGCGTAAGTACAATTCTTGCCACTTCCAAGACAACTTTGTTTTTGTTTACTGCACTTTATTCTGCCATTTGTTTTCCTATTTTTTGAAATATGCAATACAGTAAATGAAACTGTCATATTTGAAATGTGTCATACACAATGTATCCTAATGATAGTGTTGGTGATGGTCCCAGTCCCATAGATCATGAGCAAGTGCTAGCTTGTGAACCTAAGGCTGGGTTGCTATGACTGCAAGATCTAGTAGATGTATGGAGAGCTTTTGGCATTGACTAATCATGGCTGTGAGACCTAGACCTTGACTTAGTGGTCCTGCACTATGATGTTGAAGAATGACAATGTCTAACTGTCTTCTTCTTAGGAGAATTCACATGCATGCCTGTGACACTTTGTTGGGAAACACATAGTGTCTGGCCAACTTGCCTACCATGCATGCGAATAATACCTTGGTCATGTCTAGTACTGTCTCAAATGTGTTTGTCTGGTAAATTTTCAGTAGTGTGTGGATAGAGGCTGACATGGAAACCATGAATGCAACCATACTGTGCATAAAGTCATCACGGCATCATCCCTGGCCTCTACTACTCCCATGCACTTGGGAATATCTTCATGTATCCATTGTTGTCTTCTAACCATCTCTAACTGACTCTTAGCATCAGTAGCCTGGGCCTAAACTATGTTGTGCCAAATCTACTGCTGTCTGGATGAGGCTTTATGTGTCTCACCTGGCACTCTTGTGTGCAAGTTACATAGTGGTAAATGCAATCTCAGACATTTTTGTTGTTTTATCCACCTGTTCATAAGAAAGAGATGTTGAGCTGTGAGATGTGATGTGAGTCTTCCTTCTGGTAATGGTGTTCCCTCATTATCCAGTATGTGTGAGTCTGCATAAGTCATTATGCTTGCAGGTAGGAGGCCCTGCCAATACACTGTGGGACTGTGAGCTACTCTGCTGAGGCTGATTCATAATTGTGAGTGTGAAGCAACCATTATCAAGAGCCATGCAACATCAGCCTGCTGTGGAAAACCTCAGCATGTTCTATTTGGAGTGCTCCACCTGTGAGAAAATGCACAATTATCAGAGTAATGCATTCAGTTTAATACAGTTGAATTAATTATACAATATTGATGTCCACACTTACACCTTGCTATCTGCTCTTTTAGTGATACTGCTGATATCAATGAAGTATCTGATAAGGAAAAAATTCAAAGTGATATGAAGACATTCACCATGTTATGGTATTCATGTCCTAATACTGCAAATGGCAGGTAAACACAGATGTTCTGTAGCACCTGTGCAACAATGATCAAGGCATACCAAAGTGCTGGTATTACACCATCTTGGATGAACCTAGTGCCCATATCCTTTGTGCCACAGTCATACCCTGGCAAAGAAAGTAGGTAATCCTTATCAAGTGTGAAACTTTGGATAGTGGAAGGCTCTCCACCTCATGTAATATGTATAAGTGCAATCTCTCTAGCTTTATTCCTTGCATAGGGCATCATAACAATAGCTGTCTTTCTGCATTGTGTCCAGGTACATCTCCTTCCCTCTGTAGCATTTATGTTAGCCAGAACTTGATTCAACACATTAGCTTGCTCTGTCTGTCTTGGACCCCCTTTTCCAAAAAAAAATAAATAAATAAAAGATGCTTTTCATTTGTCTGAAGTACATCCTTGAGGAAACAATTCTCCTCAGCAATTATGTTATCACTCCTGTGCCTTATTCTCTTGGACTGTAACATAATTTCCCAAATAACAGCACGTTTGGCAATTACTAATGCAATCCTCCCCTTACTGAGTTGAAGTATACCAGTAAATGTCTTTAATCAATACTGCAACATAAAGCAATGCAATAAAATAGTGATGTGACTGATAGCTCTTTTGATTCATAACTTAAATTCTCTGTTAATTGTTAGTTTATTTTTATTTTAAGAAAATGTTTATCTTGGAAACACATCAGCAGAGATGCAGCTAGGGTAGAGTGAAGAGACAGCTGTCCAGGAACAAAGTGTAAGGGGGTGTGCTTGGCTTCAGTATATGACAGCATTCATTTAATGAATTCTGGTATTACATTTGTGGTTAGAAATGAAGAGCTCAGCCTCTGCATGTAAGAACGTGTCCATTGTACTGCAGATCTCTAAATGTGTATCAGACAGGTAGGAAAAGTCTATCACAGTATATTACTCATGCTTTACTTGGTGTAATGCAAGAAATATGCATGCATTTTGTTTATGAGCATTACTTTTTGCCATGTACCAGATTCTGTGCTAAATAAGTGCATTATTGTGAAAGTGCAGTATAGTAAAAAAGGGGGGTGATTTACCCAGCATTGACAGTACACTTCATAATTAGACAATTTTAACAACATTTTCACCTTAGCAGTAATTCTACAACTATTCCTGAGGATGTTACAAATAAAAAAATGTTAAGAACCTACTTCTGCTGTTTCAGATCATAACTGTCTAGTTTAAACTACTGGCTTAATATTTGGCTTTTCCTTAATATTGACATAAATGCATTCACCAGAAGCACTCAAAATAGCAACACTCAGAAAGGTTTAACACATTCACTTCAACTTACAAAGCTCTTATGCAAGTAGGACTTGATGGCACATTGGTCTATAAATCCTATTATTATTATGCTCTGTTCAAGCATGTCAATAATTATGAGTAACTTTGTACTACTGTGAAAAAGATAATCTGATGTTGTAAATCTTTGTTTATTCATTACAGATAGGACCTCGGTTCCATCCTCAGAACCAATACGGCTGTTTCGCAGCTCGCGCAAGCCAAAAACTCTCAGTTAAAAACCTACCAACAATGCCCCTCTCCTAGTTACTCCAGATCTCATTTGCCGCATTCCTAGTCAGACGTGTTAGCCATCTCTCTCAAAGCTAAGTAGACAATTGTTAATTTTATGACAGTTTTTCTTCAAAATTACTAAATTTTTAGTCAAGTTAGCCTTTTCTCACTGTCGTCTATAACCTAAGCCTATTTCCTACCATTTTCCTTGGTAATTTATTTTTTTACCTTTTTTGGTACTCTCTCCTGTCTTTGACAGGCCTTCCCTTTTTACTAGTGGTATTCTTTAAAATAACATCACTGGTATTTTCTCCCTTATTTTTTTCTATAGGATAGCATCGTTACCTTACCATGTCAGGCAAAGCTAAGTTGGGATTTAAACAGTGTGACAAGTGTGGACGTAAGATGCCTAACTCAGATACACATGTTCGTTGTGTCTACTGTTTGGGCATGGATCATATTAAAGCTGACTTTGACATTTGTGCTAGTTTTAGTAATTGGATACTAGCAGAATGTAGGAATAAACTAATTTTAAAAGGTTTACTCAAGACACCTTTCTCGGAGGCTCTATCTGGGTCGGAGGTCTCACCCCCTCCTAAGACCAAAAAACATAAGGAAAAACAGGGTCACTTGATTCCTGCATCTCGGACAGTTATAGAACTGAGTCGGCTCCATGCTTTGCCGGTACCCTCGGAGCAGATCTCTTCAGCACCAGGCTCTGTGTCCTCTCCCTTGGTGCTTACCATGATATTCACTCCTATTTTGGTTCCAACCACGGCGCCACTGACTTCGGTGCCATCCTTGGTTCCCACATCGGCTCCGATGACTGTACATGCCTCAGCACCATCCCCAACCATGGTGCCAACAGTTTCTTTGGCTCCATGGGCTCCAATGACTGTACATGCCTCTGCACCATCCTCAGCCATGGTGCTGACAGTTTCTTTGGCTCCATTGGCTCCAAAACTGGAATACCTGCCAAGGACAAGATATTCTCCAACTTACGACTATTTTTTTGGGGCAGAGGTTTATCCCCTTTCTAGAAAGACCTGATTCCCCTTCACCAACCTCCTTTAGATCCACTAGGAATTTTTCTGAACTAGACCAAGTGCAGGTTGTGAACCAGCTTCTGGCAGCAAGAGGATTGCCCATTCCAGATAGACCTTCCATCCCTCCTGGCTCGGAATCTTTTACCACATCTTCCCCTGTTTATCCTCTTCCAGCATCCACCCTGATCTCGGTACTGATGTCTGCTTCAGAACATACTGTCTCGGCTCTGATAGTAGTGTTTCCCCTGTTGGCACCAACCACCCTTGCTGCATCGGCTCTGATGGAGCCGATGCTTTCTTGGACAGGTGCTTGGACCATCCGTACCTAGTCCGGTGACTATTTTCTTGCTGGCACTGTCTATGTCCATGGTTCCGATGGCTTCCAGTTCTCTCGCAACCCCTCAACTGGAGTTGGGCTCTTCAGGATGAGGTGTGAACCCGGTTTTGAAGTTGCCCCTCCCGGTTCCAGGCTCCCATCCTTCCTTGAGTGGTCCTGCTGTACAGGTGATAGAAAGGGTCCTTCATTCCAAAGGCTGACAGTCAGTACCAATGACATCAGTATCAGAAACCTCCCCTAGCATGCACCTCTCCCAACCTGCTATGTTGGGTCCCCAGACATGGGAGTCACAAGAACCCCCTTTGAAGGGAACCCCTTCTCTGGAGTCCTCCTCAGAAGATCCCACTGGAGAGCCAGCCCGTAAGAAATGGTGCAAGAGGAAGCACCTTGATTCCCCAGAGGAATCTATCACAGAAGACACTGATTGCATATCGCCTACTCAGAGGTGATCTCTGCCTTACATACAAAGCTATGTCAAACCCTGAGCTGTTGGACATGCTCCACTTAAAGAAATCCCAATCCCTCTGAGCTACAAGCACTAGGGACCAAAATCTTGTCACCACAATAAACAGAACATGCTGGAGAGATAGCTTCTTGTCCCAGAGACTTCCCATACTCTGGAATAAACTACCTGTCTATATCAAACAAAGTTCCTCATTACCACTCTTCAAGAAAAATCTTGATGATTGGATGGGAAATAGGAAGTTCACCCTGGGGATCACCACTGTGGCTCTGCTCGACAGTGGCACAGGAAAATAATTTTCTTGGGTGGCAAAAGCCAGGGTACCTTTTTGGCTGGGCTTGTATAGGCCCCAAGGCCAATAGCCTAGTACCTACCTATGAACCTATGATTGTGATGAGGGGAAGGGTCCCCATGTTCTCCCCAGATGACGTTTCATTCGGAGACATTCTCAAAATCCTCAAACAGTGGGGGGAATGGAAGTCCTCTAACTCTTCTTCTGAGAAATTGGTGTTTCTGCAGGCCTTCCTTGTCTGGCCATCTACTTCCTGGGTGACCCCACAAGCATATGACCTTGTTAAACTAATTTTGCAGCATGCCTGGAAGGCCCTGGGCAATGTACAACCTGTCCTCCAGAAGCCAGTCAAAATTTTATCTACAACTGAAGACCAGCCCCTCTGGTCCAAGCAGTTGACAGTTGATTATGGTCATGGCGGCAGCCACGAAGGGGGAACTGGCAGAAGATAGTTCCACTGTCCATCCTGCAAACAGGGATTCCCAGACCATGGACAGAGTAGGGAAGTGGACCTATGCTTCAGCAACCTTCGCCATTCAGTCGCTGAACTATCTGGCACACTTTACTCACCTCCAAAGAGACCTAATTTCTGAAATGTCTTCCCCTTTGGTGGGGGTACTCCCTGATGAGGTATGTGAAACTGTCACCTCACAGCTAGCTACCCTTGAATCCATCTTGAACTCCTCAATGCGTTTGATACCTCACACCACCGAAGGGGCAGCTCGAGCTGGTGTTGTCATGAGACGTAATGCTTGGATGCGGTTGTGTGACTTCACAGACCCCTTTAAATCTTCCTTCGTCAATGTACCTGTCAATAAATCTGTGCTTTTTGGACCCAAGGTACGAGACACACTTGCATGTAATGAGAAAGATGGAAAGATCTTGTCTGCTATTGGCATATGCTTTTCCAACCCCCAGAGGTCCTACTCCAGGTACCAGAAGGGAGGAAATATGTGGTTTAAGAAGTCCCAAGGATCATTTTGTGACACTCATGGTGAACAATCCCCCAAAGGCAGAGGGGGCAACTCATATGGAAGACACCCCTTTTGGAGTAGAGGGGGTCCGCATAACTAGGGCACCAAAGATTCTTTCTCCGGCAGACCCTACCAGCACTCCTGAGCAGCAGCTTGATTGTTTTCCTCTGAAAGCATTTGGGGGTCATTTTTCTCTGCATCTACCAGCCTGGCATTTTATTACAACCAATGGTTGGGTGTAGAGAATAATATCCAGAGGCTACCAAATACCATTTGATTTAACTCCCAGACCTGTCAAACAAATCCCCACTGTACCACCCAATCAGACGGAATTAGCAGCCTTAGAAATAGAAAAGCTGCTAAGAAAAAGAGTCATCCAACCAGTCCCACCAGACCAGACAGGCTCCGGGTTTTACTTGATGTTCTTTTAAGTGCCATAAAAGACAGGGTACTGGAGACCAATCCTGGATCTCAGCCTACTGAACAAATTTATCAAACCTCAAAAATTCCGGATGGTCACAGTACAGTCCATTCTTCCCTTCCTAGTGAGGGACAATTGGATGTGCTCTATAGACCTCCAGGATGCGTACTACCACATAAAGATCAATCACTGCTCCCGGAGAGTTCTCCACTTCCATCTGGGAGCCAATCACTACCAGTTCAGGGCACTGCCATTTTGTCTCTTGACAGCCCCCTGAGTGCTCACCAAATGTATGACAGTTGTGGTAGCTCATCTTCAACTACAAGGATTCCAGCTGTTTCCCTATCTAGACAACTGGCTTCTTACCACTCCAACCAGGAATCTCCTAGTCCACAGCCTCTCTTACACTCAAGGTCTCACTCTCCACTTGGGGATTACAATCAACAAAGACAAATCTCAGATGACCCCAACGAAGACACTGGAATTTATTGGAGTGGTCTTTGACACAACATCCTGTTCTCTCCCCCCTCACAGGCTTTTGAAAAGAAGACACCAAATCCAAGACCTTCTTCCTCACACATATGTACTAGCACGTCTTGTACTGCAACTCTTGGGCTCCATGGCAGCTGCCATTATGTTAGTACCACTGGCGAGACTGCACATGAGAATCCTGCAGTGGCTCCTTTCTGCACAATGGTCATTGTTAACCCACTCACTCAACCACATGATACGCAAACCATTGCAAGGAAGAAATGCTATGGTGGATGAAGCCACAAACGAATCTTTGGTGTTGACCATTTTGTCTTCCCCAACCCACAGCCACGGTGACCACGGATGCTTCACTGTTAGGGTGGGGGGGGGCATTTCCAGGGAAAGACTGTCCAAGGCACCTGGACCCCCATCAAGGCCAACTTGCACATAAATATCCTGGAACTGAGGGCAGTTCTCTTAGCGTTGCAAGCGTTCCATGCATCCATACCTTTGGGGACCATTGCAATTCAGTCAGACAACATGTCAGTCATCTGGTATATCAACAAGCAAGGCAGAACCAGATCTTACCCCCTGTGTCGGCAAGCCATGAGAATTTGGCACTGGGCGATAGCTTCCAATCGCTTTCTTATAGCAATGCACATTCCCGGGAGTTCCAACCTTATTGCAGACAATCTGAGCAGGAACATCCTGATGCCTCATGAGTGGTCCCTCAACCCTGTAATAGCAGATTGGATCTTCCAACATTGGGGCAAGCCTTGCTGTGACCTGTTTGCTTCCCCTCTAAACTGCAAATGTAGAAGCTATTTTGCCTTGATCCCCCTCAGGGGGAACCACTGAGGGATGCTCTAACACATGATTGCCCCCCCCTCAGGTCTTCTGTATGCCTTTCCCCCATTTCCCCTCATTCCAAAATTTCTCCAGAAAGCTCAGAGGTTGAAAAGCAAAGTGATCCTCATTGCTCCCTACTGGCCACGTCAAGTCTGGTTCCCGTTTCTATGGCCTTATCTGATTCACAGCCCATGGATCCCGGATCATTCCCAGGACCTGTTATCTCATCCTCAATGACTGATTAATCCAAACCTGCACAGTCTCAAGCTCACAGCTTGGTTCTTCCACTTCCAGTGATTGCCAGGCTGCCTGACATCCCATCTCCCATTCGTAAAATTCTTCTGGCCTCACACAAACCTTCCACTAGAAAGGTTTATTCTAGTAAATGGACTAGGTTCTCTTTTTGGGCCAAAGACCCGAACTTAGACCCTTTCTGTATGCCTATTCAAAAGATCCTACAATACCTGACTACACTTTTACATGCAGGAGCCTCAGCTTCAATGATCACTGTATATTTATCAACTATCACCAGTTTTCATAATGGTCTTGATAATTCTTCAATTATGTCACACCGCCTATGCAAGATCTTTTTGAAGGGAGTATTACATGTTAAACTTCTGGTCAAGCCTCTCTTAGAACCCTGGGACTTGACTCTGTTGCTTCAGTCTCTCACAGGTTCTCCCTTTGAGCCCTTTGATTCATGTGATTTGAAATTGTTGTCATGGAAAACTATACTTCTAGTAGCACTCACCTCAGTGCGAAGAGTATCTGAGCTGCAGGACTTGAGTGTCAAGAGTCCTTACTTGATCTTCCACATGGATAGGGTGTCCCTTTGTACTGACCCTTCTTTCTTGCCCTAGGTCATTTCTGGCTTTTCCATTAACCAATCTATTGAACTGACGGTTTTCTTCCTCAGGCATTCTAATAGAGGGGAGTACCTTTTTGCACACCCTTGATGTGCACTGGCAGCTTCGTTGTTATTTGGACAGGACTAAATCTTTCAGGAAAACAGACCAATTTTTTGTGGCCTTTATAGGTTCATAGGTTCATACTAGGCTATCTGCCCTGGGGCAATTATAAGCCTAGCCCGATTCTGTATGGCTTACGCCACCCCTTGATGTGAGTATACTGTGCCCTTTTTTAAGGTTTAGTTTACTGTGCCTCTGTCTAATAGTGACACAGGAGTAATCCCTGGGACAAACCTACGATCCCCCATCCACTTATCGAGATTCTTCTTGAAGAGATTCAGTGAGGTGCTCTGCCTCACATGAACTGGAATTCTATTCCAGAGCGAAGGGAGCCTCTGGGTTATGAACCTGTCCCTACAGCAAGTTCTATTTATTTCTGTGCTGAGGTTCAAGTCCCTCAAGCGTGTGGCTCTAAGGGATTTAGATTTACTGAGGTGGAGCATGTCCATTAATTCTGGATTTGACATAGCTTTGTATGTCAGGCATAGATCGCCTCGAAGTAGGCGGTATGCAACTGAGTAGAGCTGGAGTTTTTTTAACCGAGCAGTATATGGCATCTGTTTGAGACCCTTGATCCTCTTGGTGAGATACTTTTGGGGTCTTTCTAATTGCTGCAGGTGTCGGGTAAGGTACATCCCAAAGGGGCATTGTATTCTATGATGGGCCTGATGAGGGATGAATAAAGGGGCACGATTACCTCTCTTGATCTAGATGTGAAACCCTTCGTGATGAGGTGGGCTATGTAGAAGGTCTTTCTAACCACTTTGGCAATGTGGTTTTCAAAGGAGAGATTGCTATCAACTTGGGTCCCCAGGTCTCTAATAACTTTCTCTGTACTTAATGGGTTTCCGCCAATGTGGTAATTTGTGGGCACATTGTTTTGCCAAAGGGTATGACTATACATTTTTTGGCATTTAGCTTTAAACCATGGCACTGGCACCAGTTATCTGTCTCTGTGAGACCTTTTTGAAGGATGTTTGTGTCAGCTGGAGAGTTGATTATGGCACCCAGTTTGCAGTCGTCTGCGAACTTGGTGAGCCATAGTCCTCCCACGTTTGCCTGTACCTCGGAAAAGTATATACCGAACAAGAGTGGTCCCAGGACAGAACCCTGTGGGACGCCACTTGTGAGCGGTTTTGAGTCTGACATGGCTCAGCAACTCTCACTCTGTGGGTTCTGTCTTTGAGCCAGTTTGCGACCCATCTTGTGACATAGGGTTTATATTTAAGCTGGATAGCTTATCTATGATGCCAGTGGGGTATTGTGTCAAATGCCTTTGCAAGGTCCAGATAGGCTGTGTGGACTACCTTTCCTTCATCTATGGCTTTGGTGACTGTTTCAAAGAAGTCAACCAGGTTCAAAAGGCAGGATCTGCCCTTGACAAAGCCGAACTGGGTAGGATCTAGTGTCTGTAGGTCCCCAGTGTCTTTGTTTATGAGCTCCATGATGATCCTCTCCATAGCCTTGCAAACTAAGCTAGTCAGGCTTATGGGGCGATAGTTTCCAGGGTCCGTAGATGCTCCACCTTTGTGGAGTGGGACCACTGTTGCTGTACACCATTCTGTGGGCACATATCCTGTAGTGAGGCTGAGATTGTATAGCTGTTTTATTTGAGGGATTAGTTCCTCTTGAAGTTCATGTAGGACGCAACCTGGGACGCCATCTGGTCCCATGGAAGCAGTGTTTTTTGCTTTGGAGAGGGCAGCCTTCACCTGAGCATCTGAGATGTTTGGGAGGCAGCCCTCTGCCGAGATAGATATTTGCTCTTTTGGGGTGGAGAAGTTCGCACTGAACCTGTCTGCCAGGATATTGGCGATGTCTGTGGGTTTAGTGTATTTTTTGTCGTTTAGAATCAACTCAGAACAAGTCTGGGAGTTGCATCCCAAGTTTCTAACATAACTGAAAAAAGCCTTATGATTGTCTTTGGTGTCCTGTGCAATTTTTCTCTCGAAGCTGGCCTTGGAGGATTTTATGAGGCATTGTAATTTTTTGCTAGTACTGATCAGAGATGCCTTCCCTATTAGGGATTTTGCTCTATCATGTAGTAGCTTCCTCCTTCTGTTGTACAGTTTATTTATGGCAGGGGTCCACCAGACTGGACGCCTGCCTTTGGATGATTGGGTCTTGGTTTTGTTTGGGATAGCATGATCCATGCATTCTTGGAGACGTCTGTAGAATGCATTTATATAGGATTCTGCAGTTTGGGCTGTAGTTACCACTGGCCCTGTGGCCTTGAAGGATTCCACTTCGGTTTTGAGAAGTGAGAAGTTCGCTTTTGAGAAGTTTTTCACTGTGGTTTTCTGGGCTGGGGGTGGGGTCGGGATGTGGACATCCAGTGAAATTAATTTATGGTCTGATCTTACCAATGAGGGATATACTTTTGGTGTGGAGCATAGAGTCCCCATGTTGGTAATGATCAGGTCTAGTATGTTGTCCCCTCTTGTGGGAGTGGTGACTAGTTGTTCCATAGCATTTGAGTTTATAATTTCCAGGAATCTTTGGGCTAAGGTGCTGGGGCTTGAGTAGTGCTTCCAGTCAATGTTTGGGTAGTTGAAGTCACCCAATATAATGGTGTTCGAGAGATCTTCATGTTCTCCAATGTTTTCAGGAAAGCCGAATGGGATTCCTGACTTTGAGAGGGTGGTCTGTAGGATGCTATAAACTGAAAAGCAGTCTTGCCCACTGTGAGTTGCACATGGATGGTCTCCGATACCGTGCAATGCCACTAACCTGGAGGTGTGGATATCCTTGATAAATATGGAAACTCCCCTCCTTTTGTGGTTCGGTCCGGGTTTTGGGGCGCATGATATGAGGTATAGCCTGGTAGTGCTGGGGTGCTCTCTGGAGCCTTGAACTAGGTTTCTGTCACTGCACAGATATCGATGTTCTCCATACTGAGGAGAGCTTGATTCGTGCATCTTGAGGTTAAGACTTCTGGCGTTAAGCAGCATTACCCTTAGTTTCTTGTTCCTTGTGCTCTCTATGGGGGTGGGTTTGACTTTTGAGCCTTGCCTAAAAAGGCACTATGGGGTGGCAAGAGCCTTTGCCAATATCCGAAAGCCCAGTGGTGACAGGTGCAAGCCGTCCCTAGCGAAACGTGGCTTGTTGAGCATGTCATCCCAGGCTGACAGACACTGGATCCCCTTTGAATGACACCAAAATTTTAGCCAATTGTTAAAATTGATCATTTTGTCTTTGTACTGTGGCATCATTCTAGGTGAGGGTAAGATGCTGCTCAAGGTCAGGGTCATACCAGCCTGGGCTACATGATCAGAGAGCTCCTCTATGTCCCTTTTCATGTAGTCCAGGGAGGTCTCAGGTCATTCACACCAGCATGTACAATGACTGAGTCATATTTGTATTTGCTTTGGAGTGACCTGAGTGCTTGCGTTATGTGGCGGATCCTAACAGGCAGCTCACTGTGACCTTCTCTTTATTCAGCCTGGTGAGCAGGGCGTCAGTGTGTCTGACAATAGAGTCACCTATAACAAGAGTATCAGGTGTGTTATTCAGCCTTAAGGGCTGTGGCTGCTTACACCGACTTTGTGGGTTATGTGTTGTGTGTGTTTTGTTTTGAGGTAGCGTTTGCTTGGATGTCTGCTTTGGAGGTCTCTGTTGCTTAGGTAAATTTTTATTTAGAGCCTCTGAGTATGTTTTTGTGTATTTATGTGTTTGGTTCGCTGATGTGGTGGGACTATGTGATACTGGAATTGTGTTGTGTGAGGTTACCTTCTCCTCCTGACTGGTTACACCAGTTTTGAGATGAGAGAGCTCAGCCTCCAGTTTGGCTAAATAGTTGCATCTCTCACATATATTTGAACCTGTTTGGAGGAGGAGAGGGTTGTCCGTGTACATGAGACAGTTGTAACATTGCCTCAAAATTCCCAGATTCACCAGCTGGACTGGAGAGGAAACCATTGACTGACCTTTGGACATGCTAGAGTAATAGGGAAACTGAATTTAAGATGGACCAATAGAGGACAGGGTGATCATAGAGATTATAAGAGTAAGTAGTGCTTATGGTTTAATAGTGCTAACTTGTAGGATTACTTAATCGGACCAGTGAAGGGCCTTAGAATGAGAATATGGTGTTTAAATTGAGAGGTAGAGCAGTTCTAAGGGAAAAAGTGAAGAGCAGACTTTGTGGAGCCAGGAATAGTTTAAACCCAATTAGGGTAGCTGCCCGTTGTTGCGCTATGCTCAAAAAAACCAAGAGGGTTTTAAGAGAGGAAGATGAAGGAGTTTTGGAATTGACCCAGAATGGCCAATAAAACTACAGTTTCAAGTCAGTAACCACTCCCACGGGGGCAGACAGGCTGCTCAATGTTTTCACTGCCACTGATCAACAGAGACTTTCCTTTAGCCCAAGCAAAAATGGCCTCACAGAAACTTACAAACAGTTCAAGAACAGCAAGCCTGTAAATGAACTTTTTAAATCTCAGAAAAGTGGGAAAAAGCAAGATTCTTTTTTGTTTTTGTTTTTCAGAGATAGCAGAGGTTAACAAGTATCAGCAAGTTATAACAGTGCAGTAAATGACCCCACACAAGAGTGCTAGGCCAAAGACAGATAAAATGCAAGTTTTGAGAAAAAAACGATTTTAAAAATAAGTGCAAACAGGAAATTCAGTAAACAGCTCTAGGTTGTGCTCTAAATACAGTTACTAATGCAGAAATCAAATTTAACAAGCCAGAAAATGCTCAAAATAGGCGGCTATGCAGAAAAACTTATCTAATAAACAGAGGAAAAATACTTAAAGTCTCAAAAGTGGCTCCTTTCTTCTCTCAGCGTTTTCTCCTCTTGGTGGGTGCTTCACCAACAGCCAACAAGCCTGGTAAACCTGTTTCCAAAGTGACTTTATCCTCTTGGCTTAGAAATGTCATTACCTTTATCTATTAACAGAAAAAGCTATCCTTACCTTCCAGAATAAAGTCTCATTCTACCAGATCTATGGCTACTTCTGTAGCTTTTCATTCCAGAGCCTCTATGGATGATATATTCCCAGCAGCCACTTGGGCAAGACCTCATACCTTTATATCTCATTACATATTGGATTTGGCCTTCAGGGGATGAGCATCTTTTGGTTCTATGGTGCTCAGGAATATCCTTCCTTAGGGCTACCCAGGACTCAATTAGCTGGGGACTCGGTCCTATCTGTAATGAATAAACAAAGATTTACAACAGAAGATAAAGAAGTTATGTCTTACCATAACATTCCATCTGTGTTGTAGATCTTTGTTCATTAATTACTTCCCACCCTCCTTCCCCCTGCCTGGACTCCTGGTGAACTTTAGGAACTCCTAATTAGGGTATTTGCTCAGACAGAGCCTCCTACTATTTTTTTTTTATTACTACATCTTTTATCTAGGGCGGGCAAACTCGATCTGTAGTAACTAGGAAAAGGGCATTGTGGGTAGGTTTTTAGTTGAGAGTTTTTGGCTTGGATGAGCTGGGAAATGGCCATATCGGTTCCAAAGACAGAACCAAGGTCCTATCTGCAATGAATGAACAAAGATCTACAACACAGATGGAACATTATCGT
The DNA here is from genome assembly GCF_019279795.1 of Protopterus annectens. Classification (NCBI taxonomy): domain Eukaryota; kingdom Metazoa; phylum Chordata; order Ceratodontiformes; family Protopteridae; genus Protopterus; species Protopterus annectens. Next base: position 723,862,356 of record NC_056731.1, read on the forward strand.
AAGACATAACTTCTTTTTTCAAGCACGTGCATGTCATACCTCTCAATCTCTTAGAGCAAGAAATCTGGAGAAAGCCATAAATAAAAGTGGGACAAAGACCCAGAAATAAGGGTAATTTTTAAATATTGCTCTTACAAACATAGAAAGTTGATAGAAAAACAGATTTTACATTAGCATGAATTTTCTAAAGAATATGAGGTATGAAATACAAATGTCTGTCATTATTGTCTAACTTCAGTCTTTACTGATTTGCCACTAGTTTGCCAGAAAACCACAATTTTATGAAAAACTGATATCTGGACATTCTGCGAAAATCTGTACAGTTGAGAGATATGAGCATATGAACTCTCTGTATAAAGATTTTGTTGAGCAAAGTGGTACATTTGCAGTTGAACTGTTTATGAACCCACTTTTAGCACTGAGTGAGCTTAGCTGCATGAAATGGTGATGTCACACTGCAGTGGGTGTGGCCCACATCCTAAGAAGCTAGCTCTTCATTCTGACTTGAACCTGGTTTCAAAAATGACAATTTCTGTTAGAGCTCGAGGTAGGGTAGAACAGATGATCAAGGGGCAAAACAGGGAGATGAACTTTCATCCTCAATTCGGATCACTCTGAGTACAGAACAATGCAGGCATCAGTATGCTGACCTGCAGAGAAGATGAACTGACAGGCTTGCCTGGTGTGTCACAAAAGTATGACAGCCAGCCAGAGGTCTATAGAAAGTATGACATTTTATTGGCCATCCTACAGTATTTTATAGTACCAAAATACAAAAGTGACCACCCCTTTCAATCCATCTTGCTGTTTTAAAAATAGTAACTCTCCACTAAACCTTAACTTTTTAAACAGGTAAAACTCAAGTTACCTACTTTCACATCTAACTTCTCTAGTGCACACTGCAGAGTGCATTCTTTTCAATCTTACCTTTAAGCATCCCTGTGACTAGCAATTTCTCTAATACCTGCTGGAAAGCACTAGGAAGCCTTAAACTCATACAAACACTGAACTCTCCTTGTTAACAAGGAGAAATTAATAGTAGGCACTAAACAGCCTATAATTGCAAAGTACCTTGCTAAGGAAACAGCTCCTATACTTTACAAAGAAAAAAGCCCCAAACCAGGCATGTCCAAGGGTCAGCTTCCGGTGATTTCTCCTTTCCACCTGGTGAATCTGGGCATACTGGGGCAATGCAGCAATTGCCTCATGTACACAGACAACCCTCTCCTCCTACCACCCAACACTACAACCTGTGAGAGATGCACTTACATAGCCAAAATGGAAGCAAAGCTCTCTCCACCCAAGATTGTGCTAAACAGTCAAGAGGAGAAGGTTAACACCCACACTACACCTCAAGCAACACATAGCCCTTCTAAACCCGCACCACCAACACCCACATATAGCAACACTAAATCCACATATGCAGAGGCCCTTAACTGTAACCTGCCCAAGCAACAAAGACCTCTAACAAACACCAATCACAACCAATGTGTCACATAGTTCACAACACCAGTGTGCCACCCAGCAACAGCCCCTAAGGCAAGACAATGTACCTAACACTTTAGTCATAGGTGACTCTATAGTCCGGCACACTGATGTCCCTCTCACCAGGTTGAATAAGGAGAAAATTACAGTCAGCTGCCTGTGGTGCGGGATCCGCCACATAATGCATGCACTTAAGTCACTCCACAACAAGTACAAATATGACTCTGTCATTGTCCATGTTGGAGTGAATGACTTGAGCCTGGACTACATGAAAAGAGACATGGAAGAGCTCTCGGATCATGTGGCCTAGGCAGGTATGACCCTAGCCCTGAGTAGCATCCTGCCTTCGCCCAGAATGATACCACAATATAAGGATAAAATGATTGACTTCAACAATTGACTAAGCTTATGGTGTCATTCAAAGGGGAACCAGTATCTGTCTGCCTGGGACGACATGACTGACAGACCACGATGCTTTGCCAGAGATGGTCTGCACCTATCGCCCCTGGGATTCAGGTTACTGGCTAAGGCTCTTGCCACCCCTATAGTGCCTTTTTTAGGCAAACTTCAAAGGACAAAACCACCACCGTAACAGGTACAAGCATGCAAAATCTAAAGGTAATGCTACTCAATGCTAGAAGTCTAAACCTCAAAATGCACTCTCTCGAGGCACTCCTAAAAATGGAGAACATCGATATCTGTGCAGTAACTGAGACCTGGTTCAAGGCTCCAGAGAGCACCCCTGCAATACCAGGCTACAACTCTTACCACACTTTTCGGCCACCAAACCAGGAAACACTAAAGGTGGAGGAGTGTCAATATTCACCAAGGATATTCACACCACCAGGCTAGTTGGCCAACACAATGTGTCTGAAATTCTCCAAGTGCAACTAACAATAGGTAAGACTGCAATCCAAATTGTAGCTTGCTACAGATCCCCCACCAAACCCCAAGATTACTACACCTTTCTAAACATACTGGAAGATATTAAGATAGAACCAAACACCCTAATACTGGGTGATTTTAACTACCCTGCCATTAACTGGGAAAACTACTCATGTCCCAACGGTTCTTGGAATTCATAAATTCCAACACCCTGGATCAACTAATCCATAGTATATCCTAGACCTGGTCATTACCAACATGGGAAATCCCCTCGTTAGTCAGGTCTGACCATAAGCTAATCACCCTTACCCACCCCCAGTAAATAAACCACCGTAAAAAACTTCTCCAAAGCCAAGTTCATGCTACTCAAGTAAGAAGTGACAAACTTCATGACAGCCATGCAGACTGGAACTGAAAGTTCAACTGCTGAATTCTTCATTAAGCCACAGTCCAAACACAGCCACTCATGCATGAATCGTGCCATCCCAAATAGAACCAAAATGCTCTCATCCAAGCCAATCTGGTGGTCCCCTGCCATAAACAAACTTTACAATAAAAGGAAGAAACTTTGCAGAAAAGAGGAAAATCCCAGGATGCAAAAACTCCTTACTAGCCTCAGTAAGAAACTGAGATGCCTCATAAAATCCTCCAAAGAAATAAAATTGCCAAAGATTCCAAAGACAACCACAAAGCATTCTATAACTATGTCAAGAATCTAAATGGCAATGCTCAGATCTGCTCTGAGCTAAAACAGAATGGCATTAAATATACTGATCCGAAGGATATTGCCAATATCCTGGCAGATCGATTCAGTGCCAACTTCACCCCCCTCTCACACCCTAAATGGCCCATCTCAATACCGGAAGATTGCCAAATTCCAGTAATAATGGCCACACAGGTACAAGGCCAAGAATACAGCATCCATGGGACCAGATGACATCCCGGGCTGTGTACTACATGAACTACAATATGAACTGGCACCTCACCTAAGTGTCATGTTTAATCATAGTCTCACCTCAGGTTTCATGCCCACTGAGTGCCATCAGTCTGACAAGCCTTATCTGCAAGGCCTTGGGCGTATTATCATGGAACTTATAAACAAAGACATTGGCAGCCTTCAAACACTGGACCCCACCCAGTTTGGGTTTGTGAAGGGCCGATCTTGTCTCCTGAACCTGATTGACTTCTTTGAATCAGTCTCCAGAGCCATGGACAAGGGTAAGGTGGTCCACACAGCCTATCTAGACCTTGCCAAGGCCTTTGACACCATCCCCACTCTGGAATCATAGATAAACTTACTAAGTTGGGCATTAATCCCTATGTCACCCAATGGGTTGCTAAATGGCTTACTGATAGAACCACACTGTAAAGTAATCCAGCTCCAGACAAGTGACAAGTGGAGTACCTCAGGGTTCAGTCCTGGGGTTGTTTGGCATCTACTTCTCTGAAGTACAGGTCAACACTAAGGGACTCTGGCTAACAAAGTTTGCAGATGACTTCAAACTGGGAGCCATTATTGAATCCCAAATGATGTGGATACTCTACAAAGGGCCTTACAGAAACAGATGCTTGGTGCCAGAGCCATGGGCTCAAGCTCAATGCCAAGAAATGTATTGTTATCCCTTTGGGAAAAACATGTATCCATGAATTACCATATAGGTGGCAGTACACTAAACACAGAAAGTGTGATAAGAGACTTAGGGACACAGGTGGACAGTGGTCCATCGCCACAACAGTCAAGAAATCCTTCTATGTGGCACACCTCATTTTCATCCAGAAAAAGGAGGTCATTGTCCCACTGTACTCATCCCTCATTAGACCCATTATAGAATACAACGCCCCATTTGGTATGTACCTCTCAAGACATCTGCAACAACTGGAAAACTCCAGCTATAGCTGTTGAACATGCTACACTTGGATCTAAACCTTGTCATCACAATAAACAAAACATGCTGGAGGCATAGGTTCCTGACCCAGAGACTCCCAGACTCTGGAATAGATTGCCCATACATGTCAAGCAGAGTGCCTCTTTGGACCTCTTCAAGAGGAACCTCACGTCAGTCACACTGCTAGACAGGGGTCCAGGAAAGTAAATAATGTGGGAAGAAATAGCCAGGGAATTGTTATGGCTGGCTGATAGCCTAGTACCAACCTATGAACCTATGAACCTATGAACCTATGAACCTTTTTTTATTACTACATCTTTTATCTAGGGCGGGCAGACTCGATCTGGAGTAACTAGGAAAGGGGCATTGTGGGTAGGTTTTTAGTTGAGAGTTTTTGGCTTGGATGAGCTGGGAAATGGCCGTATCAGTTCCAAAGACAGAACCAAGGTCCTATCTGCAATGAATGAACAAAGATCTACAACACAGATGGAACATTATCGTAAGACATAACTTATTTTTTTCAAGCATGTGCATGTCATACCTCTCAATCTCTTAGAGCAAGAAATCTGGAGAAAACCATAAATAAAAGTGGGACAAAGACCCAAAAAAAGGGTAATTTTTAAATATTGCTCTTGCAAACATAGAAAGTTGATAGAAAAACAGATTTTACATTAGCATGAATTTTCTAAAGAATATGAGGTATGAAATACAAATGTCTGTCATTATTGTCTAACTTCAGTCTTTACTGATTTGACACTAGTTTGCCAGAAAACCACAATTTTATGAAAAACTGACCAAAAATATGAGGGAAAAAATCTGGACATTCTGCGAAAATCTGTACAGTTGAGAGATATGAGCATATGAACTCTCTGTATAAAGATTTTGTTGAGCAAAGTGGTACATTTGCAGTTGAACTGTTTATGAACCCACTTTTAGCACTGAGTAAGGTTAGCTGCATGAAATGGTGATGTCACACTGCAGTGGGTGTGGCCCACATCCTAAGAAGCTAGCTCTTCATTCTGACTTGAACCTGGTTTCAAAAATGACAATTTCTGTTAGAGCTCGAGGTAGGCTAGAACAGATGATCAAGGGGCAAAACAGGGAGATGAACTTTCATCCTCAATTCGGATCACTCTGAGTACAGAACAATGCAGGCATCAGTATGCTGACCTGCAGAGAAGATGAACTGACAGGCTTGCCTGGTGTGTCACAAAAGTATGACAGCCAGCCAGAGGTCTATAGAAAGTATGACATCATAACTATGAATGGAATATTTAATATGTATTTAAATCTATTAGGTGCAGTAACAGACTGTGGAAGATCATATGAACTACAAGGCCAATCAGTGGAAAGATCATGCATGCCATGCCAAATATCCATCCTCTGACTTTACCTATTCTCTCACATAGAGTGGTTATCAATGAGATTAGAGTGGGAAGCCCCTTCTTTTTATATTTTGTGGCCTCTTTTATACTGTTACCAGACTGACGAGTTCTGGTTTATTGTATGTTTTAAAGATTTTTTTTTCTGTTGTTATAAAGTTTGTTTATGTCAACTGACCACCAAAGAGGTTTATTTTTAAATTTCTCATTATATGTGGCTCTAGAACTGACTTCTAGATTAATGCATTTGTCTAAATGGGCATAAAAATCATTAGTGTACTTCACTGCAGATTTAGGGTTGAGATCTCATCATATAATAGTATAAGGTTCATCCTTTTGTAGTCTTTAAAAGCAGAGACATGGGAGGGTGGCCTAATAGTTAAGGTGTTTATCTTACAAACACAAGGTGCAGGATTTGAGTCTCACAAGGGATAATTAGCTAGGCTTACAATAGCTTGCAAGGGCAGTTAGCCTAGTACTAACCTATGAGAAAATGGAAACATTGAGAACAAATTATCTCTTTTTCATGTCTCCATTTTGTATCCTTTTGCAAATCTACTTAGCCCCAGTATAAACTTGAGGGTATGCATTGAGCTTTCCAGTTTTCCAGGTTTTGTTTGAATGGGCATATGGAGTTACATTGCTTAACTTGTAGGGGAAGTCTATTTCAGAGCAAGAGAAGACATGTGGAAATGTACCTAACCCTCCAGTGCATCTTGTTTATTATGGTGGAGGTTCAAATCTTCTTCTGGTGTAAGCTGCACTGCTTATTTTACAAGAAAAAAGGAGGTCAAAGATACCAGCGTCTCTTACACCAAACCCACACAAATGCCTTTATTCCTTTTCAGAGGCTGAATACTTGGACATTACACATCTATTCTTCATATGTGTAACTTCTGCTATGAATACCGATGATGAAGAATTAATTTTATTGTACTAATACATAATGCAGTTCATAAGGTAATCAGTCTTCAGGCTAAAACACTATGTCGAGCATCACATATTTATGTCATAAAAAATATACTTCTGTCCCTTGTGTTATACTCACATTGGGTCTCCAGTCTGTCACATTTGTAGATGACATGTTCAGTATTTTCAGTGTAAAATTTCAGAAGTCTGTCGTGTGACATGACAGATGGTGTCTTTGCTTATATCTTTTCTGTCAAAATAACAGCACTTCCCACCAGTGGAATCAAAGAAGTGGAAGGCAGAAATAGTATTAACTACTTATTAAAGCACAAAACTTAATTAAACCAAGGCATTGTTTTTCTTCAGATGTTATTGCTTTCTGGCACTTTTGGAAAGAAAATACAAGGACACCTCTAAGGAACAGAATAAATAATGCAGAAGTAGAAAATGACAAGCAGATAAGCATTAATGAATTTTATGGAAATGAAAAATCTGAAATTTATTCCTGACTTCCTTTGCAACTAAATACATGCCACATCTGTTATTTTTCCATATGACACTTTTCTGAGTGGAATCAGTAGGCCATTAAATACACTATTTTGCATATGATATCACATATTTTCAGACAGTATATAATTCTTAATTTCCTTGTTATATTTGTTAGTGAAGTATATTATTTTCAATTAGTATTGCAATAGTTTCAATTATATTATGAAATGTAACTTTGTTTAGGGAACTATAGCACTTTTTGTTGCATTTCATAAAATATTTTAAGTACTCATCTATTACAAAGGACTTTTTTATTTAAGATATAAAGTAATTTGCTTTCATGAAGCTGCTTCATTATATATGTTGATTTCTGATACATTGTTTTATGCCACCTGTACAAGACATTTTGTTGATTATGATTATGTATGCAAGTACTTCAAACATCATAATTCTACATTATTGATGAAACAAAACACCATTATCAGTTTCTTCTGAAATGCATGACTGGACACAAAATGGCATGTAAAACCATCTTTGTGCAATGGTGAACTAAGGTGATAAATATCCCTAGTATGGATTGACAATATTAGTAGCATACTCTAATTATATATCCCGTTTTCTAATGGAGACAGTTCAGATGTACTAAAATTTTATATATATATATATATATATATATATTTAAGCAATGAAATTCAGTAATTATAATACATCATAATACTGTTCACACTGCTAATATTCAAGCCCAAGCATCACAACATAGCTGCGATTTACTTAGATAAGTAGAAAGGCAATCTGTAGTCCATCATCATAGGATTTTTATGAAAAAGGCTTCACTATCATGATCATTTTAAAATGAGAGAATAATACAATACTCCATGCTACATAATTTAGTATACAACTCTGTCATGCTCTGTCATACAATGTCATTTACAACAAAACATAGGTTCATAGGTAGGTACTATGCTATCGGCCCATGGGCCTAAGTAAGCCTAGCCAACAAGGTTTCCTGGCTTACGCCACCCATGAAAGTTAATTTCCTGTGCCCATGTTGAGCAGAGCCACAGAAGTGATCCCCAGGGTGTATTTTCTATTTCCCATCCACTCTTTAAGATTTTTCTTGAAGAGTGCTAATGAGGAACTTTGCTTGACATAGATGGGTAGCTTGTTCCAGAGTATGGGAAGTGTCTGGGACAGGAATATATCCCTCCAGCATGTCCTGTTTATTGTGGTGACAATGTTTAGGTCCCTAAAGTGTGTAGCTCAGAGGGAATGGGATTTCTTTAGGTGTAGCATGTCCAACAGCTCTGGGTTTAACATAGCTTTATATGTTAGGCAGAGGTCTCCTTGGAGTAGGCGAAATGCTACAGAGAAAAACTGGAGCTTTTTGAGATGGTCAGTGTAGGGCATCTGTTTCAGGCCAGTAATCCACTTTGTGATGTACTTCTGTGGCCTTTCCAGCTGCTGCAGATGTCTTGTGAGGTAGATTCCAAAAGGGGCATTGTACTCTATAGTGGGTCTAATGAGTGCCGAGTAGAGGGGAACAGTCACTTTATTTTCCTGGATGAGAAACCCTTTTTGATGAGGTGTGCCACATAGAAGGATTTCCTGACTACTGTGGCAATGTGATTATCAAAGAAGAGACAACTGTCTACCTGGGTTCCAAGGTCTCCTATCACACATTTGGCATTAAGTAGACTGCCATTTATGTGGTAGTTCATGGGTACAGAGTTTTTACCAAAGGGGATGACAGTGCACTTTTTGGCATTGAGCTTCAGGCCATGCCTCTGATACCAGCCATCTGTCTCAGTGAGGCTCTTCTGTAGGATGTCCACATCATTTGGGGACTCGACCATGGCTCCTAGTTTGAAGTCATCTGCAAACTTCGTTAGCCAGAGGCCTTCTGTGTTAGTCTGTACTTCAGAGAAGTAGATACCAAACAGGAGAGTTCCTAGGACTGAACCCTGTAGTATGCCACTTTTCACTGGTTTGAAGTCAGATTTGGAGTCTGCAGCTTTTACAGTGTGGGTTTTGTCAGTGAGCCAGTTGACAATCCAGCTTGTGATGTAGGGATTTATACCTAGTTTAGTGAGTTTAGCTATAATTGAACTGAATAAGAATTTCAGTCAAATAAATTATATTTTGTATAATGTTGGTGTATAGCCATGAAAAAGTCTAATGACCATAGTATGTGGAAATAAGTATTGCATCTCAGTCTTGTCAGGACAGGGTTTCTCAGTAAGAGATGAATTAAAATGTGACATCATCTGTTGACTTCTCAGTGGCTATCTTAAGAATCTGCAACAAGACATTTAACAAATGTATTTGAAATGGAGAAAGAAATAGACTGGAGCAATGACCACCATGAATTTATTTGGGACCACTGAACAACACATTGTATATAAATACTTTTAGATGCACTTCTTGTAGGCTGAATCTGAGTCAGAAAGCAATATGCAAAAGCTATAAGACCCTAGCAAATAAATAAATCAGCCACAACAAACTTAGTATAAGAGAAGGAAAAATGAAACTATTAATTGAATAACAAACTAGTAACTTTGAAACAATGCAACAAGATAAATACATGTGGCAATGTTCTACGTTCTCTTTCTGGCTCTTTCTTTTACTCTCTGTTAATAAAAGAATAGTTGTCATGCTCTATAACCTGTTAAAAGCCACAGTTAGATGGTCACATACTCAAAAAATGAGATGCCATTGCACTCATTCCACATTTTGCCAGGTTTCTTTCTCTAAATATTCATAAGTGGAGTTGCTGATATTACTTCAAAACAGAGAGAATAACAAAGTGGCATTAATAGGATATGTCGTATACAGCCTCTCTAATAGCTGTTAATGTGCTTCTCAATCAGCAAATAGTGAGTGAGTCACTGGCAATGCAAAGTCATTTACTCCTTCCTTCTTTGTTCTCTTACAAAACACTTCTTTGAACTGTACTGTTCTGGTTTGGTGCATTTGAATCATTAGTTTCATAAGCATTTCATGCATCACATGCAGAAGTCATGGCTGGAGAAGAGCCTTGAGAATTGACTATACCTATTAGTGTCACGACCTGTATTTAATAATTTTAGCACTGATGTGAAGGAGTCTAACTTTTAAGGAGATTTGTTATGAAGTGCAAACAGGAGAAACGATTAGCTAGATTGAACTAAGTTCATTTAAATAAATTAAAATGTGATTTGAGCACGGGATAACAACTAATTAGGATAATAGCGTTCTGGATTAGTTTAAGATGATTTAACTTAATCAGAAATACATTTCCATGAAGAATTATAGCTGAAGGGAATAGTACGGCTTTTGGTAGGTAAGTATAAAAAAGAGCTTCAGTGAGATAAAATGCAAATGTGCAGGCAGTATTGACAATCAAATGATGGAGAACAAAAATTATTGATATGCAATAACCACGGCTAAAACCTATGTTTAGAAAGAATAAATAGGAGAAATCAATAGATGTCTAGGATGGTTACTGCTATGAGGACTGCTCAGCTGGAAGAAGTACTAGCAATAACAATGGAGTAGTGATTAGTACAAAAATAACTTCACTATCAATTATCAAATGTGAAAACAATGGAGGTGAGCACTATCATACTACAATACCAACATAATATTGACACCACTAAATATTCAAATAGTTAAATGTCAAACACACTACAAAAATGTCAAATATATATTTAACCACAATAATATGGTTAACTATGATAATCTAGAGGGACAACACAGTAGTACTCTAAGTAGATTTACTTAAACAGTTTCAGTGGTTTGCCTTTGGTACAGAAGACTGTGGGTTCTATTTCCACAACAGGTAGATCAATTGCTGACACTGCAGCATAACTTCAGGGGGGTGTTGTACTCCTGAATGTGCTATCTTTCAGATAAGATGTTAAAAACAGGCTTCTTCTACTTGAGTTGGTGATAACTCATTACATATTGGATTTGGCCTTCAGGGGATGAGCATCTTTTGGTTCTATGGTGCTCAGGAATATCCTTCCTTAGGGCTACCCAGGACACAATTAGCTGAGGACGCGGTCCTATCTGTAATGAATAAACAAATATTTACAACAGCAGATAAAGAAGTTATGTCTTACCATAACATTCTATCTGTGTTGTAGATCTTTGTTCATTAATTACTTCCCACCCTCCTTCCTCCTGCCTGGACTCCAGGTGAACTTTAGGAACTCCTAATTAGGGTATTTGCGCAGACAGAGCCTCCTACTATTTTTTTTTTATTACTACATCTTTTATCTAGGGCGGGCAGACTCCACAACAGGTAGATCAATTGCTGACACTGCAGCATAACTTTGGGGGGGTGTTGTACTCCTGAATGTGCTAGCTTTCAGATAACATGTTAAAAACAGGCTCCTTCTACTTGAGTTGGTGATAACTCAAGTGGATGCAAAAGATCCTATATCACCTATTGAAAAGACTAGGGGAAGTTTCAAGATGCCTTGGCCAAATTTCTCCTAGTAGTATAAATATCACCCTGAGTCTCCCCTGAAAAGAGGCTACTAGTCTAGTGGGACTAACTTGGTCAGCAAAGAAAAAAAAAGTGACTGGATACAGTCAGCTTGCAAAACCTTGATCAAGCATTAGACAAAAAAAAAAAACAAGAACAGGACAGAACTAAAACAAAAAAGTACTTATAACTTTCTCTGTCTTATTGACATCAGGAAACTTAAAAGTGAAGCAATACTGGCAGCTAAGTGTCAGAGACAATGCCAAAAAAAAAAAAAAAAAAAAGGAGAAAGAACCAAAATTAGGTACAAATTTTAGTTGTTACATTCACTTCGATATCACTTTGATTTTCCTTTAACACACATGTTTCTTGCTGCCTATCAACAGTTTTGGCTTTGATATAGGTATCGTAACCTTTAACTTGGCACTTCCCTTATTTGGCACTTAGAAAGTTAATAGAAAAACATGTTTTGTATTAACATGCATTTTCTAAAGAATAAGAAAGATGAAATTCTAATATGTGGCATCACTGGCAAAATGTAATCCTCTGTTATTTACTAGAAAATCAATAATGGTATGTTGGAAAGAGCAAAATTATGGGGCAAAATTAAAAACAGTTGAGAGTAATGTCTGAGACATACATCATACCAGCCAGTAAGAACAGGTGCATATATGGGAATTATGAAAAAGGCAAACAGTTCATTTATTTTGTCTGTTATCTCAAATGGATCTTACCATTTAATCAAAAATTAATTTTCTGCAGATGAAATCAAAACTAGCGTATGGCCTCCAAGTCTAAGTTCCCTAGCCCTTGTGTTTTGATCCTGCACTCTTTATTGTATACTTAAATTTACCTTCAACTTGATACGAAGGAACTACCCTACCTCCTTGAAACAGAAGTATACTCTTGTCCTTTGGAAAGACTGGCAGCATTCTGAGGGTCTGAAAATTTTAAGCTACACATTTGGCTAAAAGAGATATTCTCTCTGCATCTAAACTTCATACTTCAGCTTTAATATTTGCAAGTACATGAAAATAGCTAGTTTATTTCTTAGTACTCCAAATCTATTTTTCCACAGAGAAAGTTATATACACATTCTACATTTTATGCTGTAAATTATCATTTTCCTTTCAACACTCACTTGTCTGCAGAGTTCTCAATGTCTCTGGGTAATTTTAGTAGCACCACTGCATACTGTTTAAAGTGTTTGCTTACTTCCAGGTGTCAACCTTATTCATACCACCTATTTTTGTATGATCTGCTCCCACCTCTGCCAACCATCAGTCCTCATCTAGATCAGACATTATGCCCTCTGAGGGGGGCACTGTCACTCATGCATCCATGAGGGTGCTTTTTGCTCTCACTGGCATCCTGTCAATGAGAGCATTTTCATTCATTATGGGCTAACTCGTGCAGCGGTAGCATTGTTGCCTCACAGCAAGAGGTTCTCCCGTTTGATTCTCGGCTGGAGTGCGGGGAGTGCCTTCTGTGTGGAGTCTGCATGTCCTCCCCCTGGTTGGGTGGGCATTCGAAAGACATGTGTAAATGGGCTTGCCTTCACTGAAGGTTGAATGTCAAGCTGGCACCTCGGCGTTCGTGAAAATCTACTGCCAATCATTAGCGGACCAGAGTTCCATTGTGGCGACCCCTAACTGGGAAAAGCCGAAAGACAACAACAAGAACATGGGCTAACTCGAAATGCAGTGTCAATATAAACACTTGTGCTACTGCAAGTTCTGCCTATGTCTACTTTGTCTGCACATGTGTGTTCTTTCACATATGCTGACAGAGTGTATGTACCATCACTGGCTTGGGTAGCACTGCCCACATCTTCCTAGCACCAGTTCTTTACATTATGACAGGCATCTGTTCAAGAGCCAAGCTGATTTAATTTGTGAAATAGCATGAACCAGGCAGGAAAAACATCTCCTCCCCTCCAGGAATGACACGCCCATCCACCCTTTCTGTACCTCAATCATCCAAGCCACCAGCTGCACTGGAGTAACCTGGGCTGTAGTCACGGTTTTATGCATGTACACTGTGGTGCAGGATATCAAATTATCCATTGCAGTCAGTAAATACCCTTCTCTGCATTATTCATGAGTACTAACTATAATTTGTAAACTTATTTTGTTTTGCTTATTAGAACTGATTTTTATTACACTCAGACCAATATCACTTTGGTTTTACTTGTGCATTTTAAAATATGTTCTTGTTGCCCATCCACTGTTTGAGTTTTCATACAAGTATCATGACCTTTAAACTTAGCACTTCCTTCTTTGATGCTACAGATACTGCTATGTACAGCTGAAACATCCATCTAGCCATCCATGCATGCAGCCACAACCCCTTTCTCTCATTTTTGTACATGGGGTGTTACTTCAACAGTGACAGTCATCTAGAGATAATCTTCACACTATCAATTGACTAGCATATGCCTTCTAATTTTTTTATATCCTTCACAGCAACCTGTATTCATTGAATGTCTTGCTCTGCCACATGTACATTGCAGCTGTTGGTGTTTTTCAAACTACCTTTCTTCCATTTAGAATTTTCAGGTATAATCCATTACTTAATACAGGACTGTTACTCATTTTGGTATCTTTAATCCTTTGATTCTACACACTGTCATTTTGATTCTGAATTTTTGCTCTGAGGAATTTTGTTACTGGGGCAACATAGGCTATCTGCCTGCTTTCTGTGTTTTGGTTAGAACATGTAAGCCTTGTTAAAAACATGCTGCCATTTGTTAATGCAGATTTGAAAGCTATAGCACCAGATCACTTTGTAACTCAAGGTACAGGAACAAACTCGATTTAAGAGGCTTTTGCTTGTTTTCTTTCCTTGCAATATTCAAAGTGTTATCATTCAACTGAATCTTTTTATAATTTAACTGGTTTATGTGAAGGTCAGCCACCTCTGGGGTGTCCACATGGTCAGCCTGGCATGACACAAAGAATACTACATCCTCAGCTACCACTGAGGGTACTGGGGTATCAGTGTCTAACTCTTCTCTTAGAAAAGGCAACTCCCACCAGAGTTCCTTAGTGTCACTAATTGTCTCCATTTATTTTTTCTTATTGCTTTTTTTTCACAAACTTGATACATAGAACCCTCCTCATTTTGCTTAAAGGCCCAGTATCTCAGCTCAACAGTAATATCATTTTAGGGCTCCATCCAAAATTATCCTGTATGTCAGTCTGCAATGCCATCTCATTTTCCTCTCATGTGTCTCACCTTCTGTTTCAGACTGACTGAACATCACCCCAACTACTTTTTTTTCTAGGCTGATATTCCTTTGTCACACTGTGATTAAGTACTGCCCTCTCAATTTATTTTTTTCTTTAAGTTGCTCTCCTTTTGTTTCAGTGTGCATGAACAGCACCCTTTAACTGTCTTTTTCTTCCCTGGGCTGCTTTCCTGCTGCAAAGGATACCTTAAAACACAGATTGTTTGCAGTTGTACCTTTTTCCTTACTTACAAATGCATGTTGCATAGAGTCTTCCCTTATTTGATTTTTTAAATTTGATTCTACTTTGTGCTGACAAAAATATGTTTAGAACTCTGACTAGGTACTTTCTCTCCTTCTTTAACTATTCTTTTCAAATTATTCTTATTGCTACAAATTTCTCTTCAATACTCATTTGCTGCTTAGAGTTCACCCTCTCTGTGGGTAACTGTTTTACCTTGACAGAAATCTTAGAAGTCAGTTCAACTGGAATATTTCCTGTACACTCTGAAACCACTTCCTTAGGATATACGACTTCTATGGTGGTGGTGCTAGCTTTAAGCACTGTGTTCTGTAGCGTGTGTAATTAGATAGGTAGGGGTTCTAATCCCACAGCTGTCAGTGTGTGTGTGTGTGTGTGTGTGTGTGTGTGTGTGTGTGTGTGTGTGTGTGTGTGTGTGTGTGTCTGAGTGTGTTTATTCAACTACTAGTCTGGAGACAATTCTGAGTGGGGGAATTCACATCCAGCAAGAGGCCAGTCACCACTGGAGTACCACAGGGCTCAGTGATGCGCCCCTCCTAATTGGAATATACTTCTCAAATGTCAAGACAAATGGAGATGGCCTTTGGCTGACCAAGGTTGCTGATAACTGCAAGCTGGGGGTAATCACTGACTCCCCAAATGATGTTGATATCCAACAGAAAGGTTTGATGCAGACTAATGAATGGTGTCAGAGCCATGGTGTCAAACTATATGTGGAGAAGATCATAATAATTCCCTTTGGGAAATCAAATATCCCTGCACATTACAATGTTGATAGCACCCTCTTAAGAGTGGTTCCAATGGAGAGAGATCTGGGTACTCAGATAGATAGTTAGTAATCTGAACTCTGACCACTATGTTTCCATAGTGGTGAGGAAATCCTTTTATGTGGCTCAGCTTATAAATAAGGTCATGGCATCCAGAACTAAGGATGTCATAGTACCACTGCACTTGGTCATCATCAGACCAATAATCAAGTACAATGCACCTTTTGGTGTGTACCTCACCTAGCACCTCCAGTAGTTCTCAGAGGTTTCTCACAAAAAAATACAGGGTATAAACAACATGTCATATAGGGACTGATTAAAAGCCATATCACTGTATTCAGTTTTCTACTGACTACTGAGGGATGATCTGTGCCTGACCTACAAATCAGTCTCTGACCCAGCCCTGAAGAAAAAGTTGCATATTCATAAAACTAACTGCATGTGTTACCCTCTCCAAAGATCTAAACCTGATCTCTGACATAAGTAGATCATGCTGCAGAGACAGATATGTTGTCCCAGAGACTGCCCGTCCTCTGGAATTGGCTTCTTATTCATGTGAAGTGGAGCCCTTCCCTGACCTTTTTCAAGTGCAATCTGGATCACTGGATGGGAAATTGCAAATTTTCTCATCAGGTGGTGCCCATGTCCCTTATGGACAGAGGCAGTCTGTAAAAATGGTCAACACCCTGCTTGTTTACCCTTCTTATCTTTTCCTTAGGGATTGAAAATTGGGTAAAATCTGGGTAAAACTGACTAGGTTGTAAGGGCTCTTAAGCCATTTAGGCTGGTAATCTGCTATGAACCTAGGAGCATATATACCTTTTCTATTAGTGATTCCTTTCTTTTTGTTCTGTGACACTTACACTCTCTACTCCCTGTTTTGCAACATTTTCAAACTTTGATAACACTTCTACTCTCTTATTTACAAAACTTCCATACTGTGACATCATGTTAATGAAATCTTCTTCAATTGATTCTGCTGTTTCAGATTGTTTTATCATAGCAGGCTTCACTAAGTTTCTCCCTTCTACAGCTTCAATTACCTGTGAACTGCCTGTTGTATTTGTACACTGGCATACCTGTTTAACATTATTCCTCAATGTATGTCTTCAGCCAATGTAATAAATGTAATAAATGACATTTGGTTTTGTTTTGGTCTCTGCTTATATATATGTACATACAATTGGGCCAAAACAAATCCCTGTGGGAAACCAGCTTGAACCTTTATCTAGTCAGAATATTAGTCAATGATATTAACTCTCTGTCATCTATAAGTCAACCAAGTATAATCCTGTTAATTAAGCAAACATTTATTAACACTGGTTCATGTAGTCAATAACAACCTGATGTGAGATACAGTCAAAAATTTTAGACAAATCTTATAAAGCAACACCAGTTCCAATTCTAATGTTCATAACTTTACTCACAGAATGATATACAATGTTATTAAAAGTACACTTATTTCAGTGACTCCATAATAGAATAGAACACTTACTTTTATCAAAGTACCATCCCTGTTGATAACTGCAAAGAGATGTCTTTCAAAGCATTTGCCTAAAGGTCTACAGTTACTAACTGCCTTATTTCCTTTTTGGATGGCAGCACGTTAGCTAATTTCCAAGTCACAAGGACCATGCTGGTAGAAAGCATGAAATTAAATAATGATGTGTGTGTTACAACTATATGATTTAACGCCCAGTCCAAAAACAGTCTGTAATATTATCTGGGTCTGGATTACTGTCACATTTTATTCTAGCTAAGGATTTTGTTACTAGGTCTACAGTAATGGCCAGTACAATAGTCAAACTAATTATTAGATCATTGGACACATAGCCGGCCTTAGGCATAGGCCAACTAGGCTGCCGCCTAGGGCACTGCTCTAGCAGTGGCACTTTTCCAGTATTTATTTGGTGTAAGTAGACCAGGATGAGGGCACTGGGTGGTGTGGTGGGGGGGCACCATGGAGCCCTTTTGCCTAGGGCACCAGTTGACCTAAGGCTGCTCCTGACTGGACACCAATTTTTACTAATAACCACTATTAATGACACTGAAAAAATAAGAGTTAAAATACTAGCTAAATCAGTCCTCTTGGATTTTACCATGTTGTCTTAAATTATTGGACAAAGGCAGTTAGGTATTCTTTTATGCCTATTAACATATGAAAATATTTTTTTCTTTTTTTTTTTACTGTTACTTGATTCACTAAGTTTGTTTTCTAGACTACTATTAGCTAGTTTCAATGACAGCTTCAAATTTTTACTTGCTTGATTATAAGTCTTCCTTACAGCTCAGATGTTATATTTTTAATACTCTATATGTCTTTTCATTTATTTATTTTATTTATTTTTATAAAACCACACTGGTCACTGCCTATAAGTTTAGGTAGGATATTCTCCAGTCTTTTTTCGACAATACCCATGAAAACTTTATAATCATGAGTCAGGGTTGTTACACATCTGTATGCCTCTACTCACCTGGGCACTTGCCTTCTTTAGGGACTACTGCTATTGTCCCACTTTTCCATGAATTTGGGATTTTTAATGACTGTACGACTTCATTAAACTGTTTCACCCCTTAACTCCCAGACCTCTATCAGGATTCCATTGGGTTCTGGTGATTTGTTCCTTTTATGCTGGCTCATTGTCTTCCATATTCCTTTTGTCAAAACATTCTACATCAGATACTTCTCCATCTCTAGTGTTACCATCCACAAGTTTAGTTTGTTCAAATATTGCTTTCTCTGTTCCTCCTTCTCTCTAGTCTGATCTGTCCCCTTGTATTGATTTCTGTCGTATTTTCTTAACTCCGCTAATATTTTATGGAATGGATCTACTAGTATTCCTCTTTCCTCACTCCTTTTTTCAAATACTGTTTTTTCCACTATCTGCATTCT
Organism: Protopterus annectens; assembly: GCF_019279795.1. Classification (NCBI taxonomy): domain Eukaryota; kingdom Metazoa; phylum Chordata; order Ceratodontiformes; family Protopteridae; genus Protopterus; species Protopterus annectens. Next base: position 723,881,011 of record NC_056731.1, read on the forward strand.
GAGCTTTGCTACCAGAGCTGTAGCTGCTATTTGTTGTAAAATTCATGAATTGATATCCCTTTTACTAATATTCTTTCATCCTCTATTTTATGCAACTCAACTTCCATTCCTTTCACTTTTGTCCTGTCCTCTTCTAACAGTCTACTACCCTTCAGCTGCAGTGCCCTAAGTTGTTAACCCAATGTTTCTCCTTCCCTTCTTTTCATTCTCTCCCCCCTCCCCCACTCCCAAGTATAGTCACATCTTTAAATCTTATTTTAGTCATCTCCCATTCCTCTACTGCCTGTTCTTTCAAATCAGGCATTTTTTTAGAAATTTTGCCTTTCTGTGTTTCCTTATCTCCTGATTTTTTAACAAATAACTCTGAAACCTGCAAATCCCTGATTGATCCCCTACTGTTTTATCTCAAATTTGTCTTTTAAATAGGTATAACCTAAATGAAATATAGGTCCTATTTTAATTTGAAGTATGGTTATCTTCTGCTCAGCAAAGGTTACATTTCTTATCAATTGTACACCAAGATTGCCAAGTAGTACGATAATAGTTCTCTGGGTTATCTGTTCCTCTTAATCTCCAACTAGCTGTCGTCCAGACCCCAAGCCTTACTTTCTTTTTTTAAATTACTTATTTGCCTTTGCCACCTTTCTTTAGATCTGTCTTCTGAATCAAATATTTTCCAACCCCTACTAGTATCAGGTTTCCTTCCATAAAACAAACTGCCCTCACTAATATAGTTTTAACCATTTTCCATTTAGATCTGGGCAGGGTATAAATGCTTGCCAAAGTAATCTTACTACCTCTAAGTTTCCCTTTCCATGCTGCCAGTCATACAACCTCCATGTCCATTGTCTCTTCTTCTTTCAGATCTGTCCTTTCTTCTGCTGATATTACCACTCCTCTCTTCCCCTCCTTCTGCTTAGCTGACTGTGCTAAAACGTTGAAGCCATGCTTGCCAAAACTTTGAAACTACTATGCTTTAGTTTGGTGTCTTTGTCACTGTTTATTTGTCTTTTCTGTAACAATGCTATATTTATTTCTTCCTACCTTAATACACTGATTATTCTTTCCCTTTTTACTGGATTGGTCAAACCCCTTACATTCTTTGAAGTTATATTTAATGCACTCATTATTCAAATTTTGGTTTTGCTTACTCATCCTGTCTCTTTTCCCTTACCACAGTTTATTGATAAGCTAAAGTGTGCTCTTTCTGGTGAAATCCTTCACCTTACATAATTTTACGAATGCCCTTAGATCTCTGCACTCCCTCACTATCTTCACCTTAGTTACTCTTTGTTTGCCGATATTTACTCTACAATATTGGTTTGTCATCCATTCCCCTTAAACTATTTACAAGCTTTTGTGCTCACAAGGAACAGGTAAATACCCTCATTTGGTGTAAGAGGCAAGCCTCCTAACCTTCCCAAACTGGAGATTACAAGCTTATCATTTTCAGAGATTTGTATACTTTATTTATTATTAAAACCCTCAGAGATCAAATTGATTATCTGTGTGTGTGTGTGGGGGGGGGGGGGTTAGATGGCCAACTGAGAGCAGTGAATTTTGAGAGCCCCATAAGCTAGTATAATAATATAGGAAACTTTTATTATTTCCAAGTTTAAAACATCAGAAATTTATAGATAAACTAGTAAACTACATAAATATCAATTTTAGTGCAGATATACAAAAAATTTCCTGTCAAGTAACTTGGAGATATAGAGGCACTGAATATGAACAACTCAAGAAATTCTCATCCAGATGCTGCTTTGAAAAAAAGAACTGCAATTGATGACATCTACCTTACATGAGCTATCTTTGAAGATGGATGGCTTTAAAAATGACTTAGAAAACCTGAAATTAAATTCTCAAAAACAGACTGATGCTCTTACAGCAACACCATACAAACATAACAAATATAGAGACTTCTTTAAATGACATTGAAGGAAGACTCAAAAGAGGAAGAATTCCAAAAAGAATTTCTGCTTAAACAGAATACGTGGCTGCTTAACAAAATAGATGACTTAGAAAACAGGGAAAGGAGAAACAACATAAGGATCTTTGGTCTGCCCGAAAACACTGAAGGAGAAAACATTATTTCATTCTTAACAACCTGGATTCCTGAATTTTTAGACTTGAAAGAGGGACTTTCATTTGGAATTGAAAGGGTGCATAGAGCACTGAGGAAACCTGATTCTAACTCAATAAATATTCCACCTAGAGCCATAGTTATAAAATTTCTTTCATTTCTGGACAAGGAACTAATATTAAAATCTGCTTGGAAAAAATCACCCTTAAAATACAATCAAAGCCTGATAAGGTTTGACAATGATTATTCTTCCAGAATACTAGAACAAAGGAAAAAAGTCTGGCCAATAATAAAACTGTTGAAAAAGACATTAAAGCACAGCTGGCCTTTCTAGCCAAGATAAAAATACTTTTTGCCAATGAGATGAGCACCTTTAATGACTTAGATGAAGCTACTATATTCATCAAAAAGAACAACATAGTGTTTGTCCCAGAAGAAATGGAATGGATGGCCCCTACTCTTAAAAGAATAAAATAAACAAATCCTTGGACTGATGCTAGAAAGAAGAAAAAAAAACTGATTATAAGACAGCTGTCCCAAAAAATAACTCTTACAGCTACATCTCTCAAAGTATCAACTGATATGGTACATCACTTGTCATCTGCTTTTATTTTAAAAAGGAGGGTTTCTTAAACAATTGAGAAACAGTAATGATTTATTTAGGATGTTCGAAGAGTCCAGTAATTCTTCACAAACAAAGGTAGGTCAAGATGGGTTACTATTTATATTATATATAAGCCAAACAAAGCAGCATATAATATAAACATAGAAGTTTCTATTCCCCTACTTGAACTCAATGAATACTTATCTTGTTCATTTTTCATTGTTTTTACTTATAATAATTTAAATAATTAATTAACTAATTCAACAAGGTGCCATTCATCAGAGTTCAGACTGAAATGTAATAAATTAACATCATATATAATAACAGTAACAGTAGAGTGTTTTGAAAAAAAATGCTGTCATGGAGACTAATGCCTTCTTCAGTTAAAGTATGATTTAGAAATGTCATGTATATCCCGGTTGAATAATAGTAGTAAGCTCTCAGTACAAATGTCATCATTATTCTGTCTAAATATAGTTAATATCAATTATGGCAGGTATCACAGCTACTAGTGCTGTTTGATCAATCCTGATATGGTGTGCGTGGAAGCAGCTGTGTCTGTCAGCTAGTACAAATGTCATTATTATTCTGTCTAAACATAATAGTTAATATCAATTATGGCAGGTATCATAGCTTTGAGTGCTGTATGATGAATCCTGATACGGTGTGCGTGGATGCAGCCGTTTCTGGCAGCTAGTTCAAATGTCATTATTATTATTCTGTCTAAACATAGTTAATATCAATTATGGCAGGTATCATAGCTTTGAGTGCTGTTTGATTAAGTCTGACATGGTGTGTGTTGATGCAGCTGTGTCTGGCAGCTGTTGTATGTTGCCATTTTTGTCTCCGGGAAGCTGTGGGCTGTGACTTGTGATCGAGGTTTACTGATGCTTGTGTATTAGGAAGAGACATTTGGTGTTTTAGCCTGGATCCAGTGGAAGGGGGTGGATAAAACTTTGATTTGGGATATTTTTGCAGAGATTAGTTTGTTTATACATCTGCTGAGTGAGAGGTTTGCAGGCTGGAAGAATGTGTTATCTCTTGTGGCAGCTTGTTGGGAGTTTTTTTTTTATCTGTTTGCTCTCCGTTATTTTCCTGGCTGCTGCCTCGCTGAAAGGGAAGGAATTTAGGCTTGAAGTTTCAGTGAAGTGAAGCTTTGCTTCAGGTGCATCGTGAGCCTCTGGTATGCAGTACACAGATATACTAACAGAAACAGATGCTCCCAGGTTGCTATGGTAACGGAGACATAGTGATGATAATGCTTAACAGCTCTGAGGAACCTCTGATATGATTCTTTTCAATGTTTTTGGTTTTAAAAAATATATATAATAAAAGGGCTGTTTTAAACCACATGTACACATATTGATGGTCTCTCAACACTTCATTTAGCACATTAAGTTGATTCTTGATAAAAATACATAAATAATAAGCGCAATGTTATATTTAAAATGTATTTTGGTTCAAACACATTAAGGACTTACATAAGAGTGGAAGTCTGAGTTATTGTGAAAGACTAAGAGCACTTGGTCTTGTGCAGTACCCTTTGCAGATTTCTGGGAGGTGAGTTTGCTTGAACGTGTTGGGCATATGGGGATATCTGATTCTAGGGGTGTTTTGGGTTGCTACAAAGTGCTAGAGAGTTATCAGATTTCCTTCATGGAAATATCTGTGGGAATGGAAGGTATGTTGAGTGGTTCACTGGCAGAGTGGCCACTGCATGGAATAGGCTGGTAAAATGGAACAGGACAAATATTGGTTTGGATATTTTAAGAACAGCCTAGAAACACATCACATGAACTAGTGAATGGTATTCTGGCAAAACTGGATGGATATTGTTGCTTGTGTTTGAAGTACTAATATGTGTGTATGTAAGGATGGCAATATACTTATAACAAATAAGAAACTAGAAGGGTCTCATAATTTAAAGTCTATGGACGGTATAAACATGCTTGGAAGGAGCTAATAATAAGAATAAGCATTACAGCTTGTGGTCTCTCAAATAACTAAGCAACAGCCTAAAACACACACACACTCTAGTTATGTAATGTATGATTTTAGTAAATCTAGACATAAAATATATAATCATCATATAAGATGAAGCAGTCTGCTGAATTTAGATATTAAAGACAGGATTTAATAACATGGGCTTGTGTATAATAACACTACTGTTTTAACTTGTCATAAATGTCATACACATACATTGAACATCAAGGGGAAGCATGATGATTTTCTTATATAAGTAAATATGCATAACAAGTCATGTAATTCCTTTAACTTGAATTGTAGTTTTTGTAACCCATCTTGACCATATATAATACTTAAGCGGTTTCCAAGGTAACTAATATTTATACATGACATCAAACTGACAAAGTTGTTCAAGAGAAACAATAGAAGGCTGAACTTGAAATGTCACAGAATGTAACAATCACATTCTGAACAAAGAGTATTAAATTGACAATAGACACCCAGTTTAATAACATGGGCTTGTGTATAAAAGCACTACTGTTTTAACTTGTCATAAATGACATACACGATATTGAGCATCAAGGGGAAGCATGATGATTTTCTCATATAAGTAAATGTGCATAACAAGTCATAGAATTGCTTTAACTTGAATTGTGGTTTTGTAACCCATCTTGACCATACATGATACTTAAGCTGTTACCAAGGTAACTAATGTTTTATACATGACATGAAACTGACAAAGTTGTTCAAGGGAAACAATAGAACCCTGAGCTAGGAATGTCACAGAATGTAGCAATCACATTCTGAACAAATAGTATTAAATTGAGAATAATCACTCAGTTTAACCTTTGCTAATTATACAAAATAGACTGTTGCCATTTAAATCTAAAAACTTTCAGTATATACCATAAAATGGCAATTTATGAATATGGAAAGGGAACTTGTAATCATTAATCACAAAAAGTGAATTTGTTGTTTTTAACCTATAATTTAATTAATTTTATAATAAGAAATGACAGATATGAAAATCCTTATGTTTAGGAAATGAGGGAACGAGGGATGCACTGATAATTAAAATGCACTAACTTTCATCAATGTTCACATAAAACAAACTTGATGCTTCAAGTAAGTTAGCTACAAACAAAGTGATTACTTAAATGCTGGAAAACACTGAAATATAACTTCTGGTATATCCAGTAAAATACATTGTATTATAAACATTAGGTATAAATATTATTACCATATATTTATATTAAGTAATAAGTTTTGAAAGACTCCATCAACAAGGATGAATATGTTAAATAACTTTGTGGAATAATCCTTTACTGAGGTTTTATATATGATAGACCCTACTTTACTATGAATTGCTTGGCATTTATCTTTCTTGTAAATATTAATTGCTTATACAATAAGTATACATTTATATTGTATTAGAATTTTGTCTAATCTACAATAGTACTATATCTGTTCAAAATAATATAAATATTGCTTATTCCTATTATAAATATTCTCCATATGATAATTCAATTTATGGAGCTCAGATGTTCTGGATTGTCAAGGTATGAGTGATAATCTGATGGAATTAGGTTTATCCATCAGATTAGGAATGATTTTCATTCCATGGCTAGTGCAGATCTTAGTTTTGTTAACATTTATTAATTTAAATTTATTTCACAAAAACATTTTTAGTATGCCTGACCAAAACATTACTTTATTGGTAGACACTCAAAGTATAAAACTGATACTTTCCTTTAAAAGCTCAAACATATACTTTATAGTTATCAGAGGAAAATGTCTAATAGTCACAATAAAACAAAAAATACATAGTCTAAATAATCTAAGATGGATTTAACTTAATTCTCTTTAAATACCAATGGCTTAAACAATCCTAGCTAGAGATCAAATCTACGGAAATATTTAAAATTGAACAAAGCACAAATTGTCTTCCTTCAAGAAACTCATTCAAAACAAATGACAATTACAAATGGAATCCTAAGGAATATATGATAGTGGCACAATCCACTTATAAGACAAAGACAAAAGGGGTAACAATTTTATGGAATACAAATGTGATTAACCCAGAAATAATTTATAAGTATGAAGATAAAGAAGGCCTTATGGCATTAGTAATAGTTAAATATAATAACAGAATATGGACCCTAGCCAATCTATACTGGTTCCCAGGCATTAGAACAGTAAGTGTTAAAAAGCACTTAGATTTCATTCCTAATAATTATAAAGGCAACTTAATATTAGGAGAAGATTTTAACTGTATATTTGATATTTCTAAAAATACAAATAAAAGACCACTGCGTACATCTGCGGTATCAAAAGCTTTAAACAAGTAGGTAAAATCATTTCATCTTATAGATACTTTCAAATTTAAAGAAGATAAATTTTTGTTGTTTTCTCATCAAGATCACTGATTTCGTACGCAAATCAGAATAGATAAAATATTTGCTGCCCATGACTTACACTCTAAAATCATTAATTTCTCAAACACTCCCTGTCCCTTTTTATACCACAATTCATTGATACTACAACTACAAAATAGGTACAAACCATTAATCCTTAACTCCAGAATTCCAGTATATATAACTAAAATTAAAGAGTTCAAACCCTGGTTATTTTCTGAAGTACAGTTCTTCATAGATATTAATTACACCACAGAGATAAATAAAATAATGATATGGGACTCATTAAAAGTTTACATATATGGCAAAACCCTAACTTGATATTAAAAAAAATCAGAGAATGGGATTCTGAATTATTAGATCTACAATCCAAACTTCTGTCAGTAAAAGCTGAAAGAATTCGGAGATGAAAAAGAAAGCAGAAGTACAAGTATTAAACAATAAATACAACAAAATTTTAACATATAAAACTAGATTAGATTTAGAAAAACTAAAAATTAATACCTTGGCCACTTCTCCCAAATATCTACATAATTTATCCACAAGAATCAAAATACAATCCAAAGCTAATAACATTAAAAGTATCTTCCATGAAAAGAAAGGGAAAAATATCTCAGATATAGGTGACATTCTTGATGCCTATAGAAATCACTATACGGAACACTTCCAAAAAGAAAATCTACATATCGGTCAATTAAATCTAGATAAGAAATGTTCTAATATAAATAAAATACCAGAAATATTAAAACTAGATCTGCAAGCACCCATATCCTACAAAGAAATTACAGCTACAATAAAAGAAGATAAAAATAATAAAGCTCCAGTTATATATGGCATAATTATGGAAATATATATAAACTTTTTCCTTCAAAGATATTATCCCTCTTCCATCAAACTCTATTAGAAATTCAGTCAGAAGCTTTAACACCACCCTCTTGGAGATATTCCTTAATCACACTAATCCTAAAGGAAAATAAATCCCAAACCATTGTACCTCATATAGACCTATATCATTATTAAATAATGACTATAAGATATTTATGACAATATTATCTAACAGAATGAAAATACCACTATCTAAAACAATAAATGATGATCAAACTGGATTTATATATCATAGACACACACATGACAATATTAAAAGGAAAATTTCGCTTATAGATTATGTTAATAAAGGAAATAAAGAAACACTCATAATTGGCTTAGATATAGAGAAAGCCTTTGATTCCCTAAATTGGGATTATTTATTCAAAATCCTAATGGTATTTGAATTTCCTGCATCCTTTGTTCATCTCCTAAAGAATATATATACAAATAATTTAGTGTATGTCAAGTTACGTCCTTTTACCTCTGAATCTATACATATAACAAAAGGCACTAAACAAGGATGTCCCTTGTCACTGATTCTATTTGCTCTGGCTGTTGAAATATTGGCAGATTCAATTTGTAACAATATAAAAATCAAAAGAATAGATCTTTATGAACAACACAATTCTAAAGTAATGTTATTTGCTGATGACATATTACTAACATTATCTAATACAAAAGAGACATTAGAAGAATTAGATATATTAATTGACAAATTTCACATGACTTCAGGACTCCATTTCAATAAATCAAAATCAAAGTTTTTATTTTTAAATAAAAAAAGAACTACAGACTAAGGGGGATCACATCATAGGGAAACAGGAATCTACCTTAAAATATCTAGGAATTGAGTTATGCAAGGATAATAATGACTTAGTCTCAAAAAACTACAATAATATCCTCAATACATTTAAAATCTCTGTGGAACAGTGAAACAAAATAATATTAACATTTGAAGATAGACTACAGTTAATAAAAATGGTTTTACTGCCCAATATCCTATATATAGCCTTGGCAATACAACTATTACAAGAAAGGAATATACTTAAAAAAATAAATTCTTTCCTAATAATTTTTTTATAGTTTCCCAGAAGAAACAGAGTAGTTTAATACATCATACCAGACCATGGAAACAGGGAGGATTAAACTTTCCTGATATAGAAACATATATAAAAGCATCAATATCTAAAAAAATTTCAGATTGATAAGTCCAAATTACTCTGCAAATTGGAAAGAATTACTAACTATAACATCAATAAATTAATTTGATTTACAAAAGAAATCAAATAACAGATAAAAACAATTTCCCATGGCACATATTATGTATTAGTATGCAATATAACATAACTAAACCCACTATAACTTGCATGATTAATTATTACACTGATTCATTTAGGAAAATTATTAATGCAAATATAGATTTAAAAATCTGGTTTGATCTTTTAAAACCATTTATAATCACAAAGAACTTTCCACATAAAATATATAGAGAAATTATTAATTCTTGTAAACAGAAAGGATTTGTTTGTTGGCTCCCATGTATCAAAGAACTAAAAGTTTTAAATATGCAAGTAATAAAAACAACATACAAAATTCAACAACAGGACTGACTAACTTTACAGAGTAGTCTGTCATATTCACAATATTTAAGTAGAATAATTAACAATTCTTCATTTAAAGAGATACCTAAATTTACGAAATACATATATAAAATCATATATAATGACTTTGACATGGGAAAAAGTATTTCAAAATTTTACAAAACATCGATAAACTATAAAACAACACCCAAAACCTCATATTGGAAATATATGACAAAAGGACACTCAATACAGTTAACTGAAGATATTAAAACAAATATCTTATTATCGATAAAATATACATCCTTTACACAATACTGGAAATTTTTTAATTGGAAATGCTTGCACAGGGCATTCTTAACCCTGGATAGAATCAGTAAGATTAGTTCTTCCATAAAAGGAATATGTTGGAGATGTGAGCATTTACACAATGCAGATTAGAACCACATTTTCTTTGATTGTGTTAAAATTAAGCCATTTTGGAATGTTATTAATAACTTTCTTCAAACTTTATTTAATGTATCATTTTATTTAACTAAAGCTCTTGTATTATTAAATGTGAACGAAGGTCCTCATTTAAGTAGGTCAAACATGTATCTAGTATGGACTATACTTGCGATTTCAAGGAAGTGTATAACAAGAAGATGGAATACAAACACAATACCAACTTTGAAAGACTTCTACAGCCTACTGAAGACCACAGAATTATTGGAAATTAAAATTAAAGAACTAAGAATTTATCCAAAGGCATTTATCAACAACCTTTGGGGAAAAGTCTTATCACTGATTGACATATACAATAATTAATAAGACACTCTGATAATGGATTAGACATACTTATAAAATAACTGTATACATTAAGGTCTGTTATAGTGTCAGGCTAATGTAAATAGTGTACATAGCTATTTAAGATGTTATGCATAAATACTATGGAATTCATTCAAATGTATTTGATAACTAAAAAAAATTCAGAAAAAATTTGATTATCTGTGTCTATCAAAGTCAAGTTGCTACACAGCTTTCTCATACAAATAATTATACAGGATCATTGCTCAAATCATTCATCATAGTTTATAAAAGATCTTTTGAAAATGACCAGTATGAAATTACTCACGTATCATCAGCCAGAAGCCTAAAACTCCCATTTGCTTCCATTTAATACCTGTTTAGTCCAATTAGCCCTTCTCCACTACTGCTTCATGCACTCTTTGTCTTTTGCCTTTGCTCCTGAAGAACATGTAGGTATTTAGCCCTTTCCTTCATTTTTTCAAACTTTTTAAAGAGTGAAAAAAGTTATTTGGGGTGTAGGTGCCTCTTCAGAGTCATAATAGGGCCCATTGTATAGCTTCCTTTAATTTTCAGACACCTCTCTCAAAATGACTATATTAATTTTGCTACTTGGCTCTAGTGTCTTCAATGACAATTCTACAAAGTCAAATGATTTGGGCTCTTCAGGGAAAAATCTTGAATGTTGCTAGATAAATTAGTCTAAATTTCATTCCTCTTTGCCTACACATTCTGTGGGCTGGAATAAATGCTGCACATCTTTGACAAGTAGGAGCTGAAACATCATTATAGATAAACAGTCTCCTTTCCCCTAAATAAACCTCCTGCCAAGATATCACAATATTGAAAGAACTGTCTATTTTAAAGCATAAGATGAAAAACAGACTAATGTCATTCTGGAACCCTCTTTTCCTGTTCTGGTGGGATTCCAAATACTTTGATGGGCTCTTTCTATAAGGATTTTCACTTCTGGCAGGCCAGTCCATAGTACTGATTGCTTCACCATGTATGATTTGCAGTACCTTCCTCCTGTCTCCCTACATCGCTTTTCAATCTTAAAGCTTCCTCCTTGTATATCTTCTTGCTCTATTATACTCACTTTCATTAAGTTCATTTTTTGTGTCCATAGCATCCAACTTAGCAATTAGATTCTCATTATCCCTTAGTATGTTTTGAATTGTGCTCATTTATGACTTCAGTAACCTCCTTTGGGACTTTGTCCATGTTCCCCAGGTAATCTTCCAGTTTCAAGTTTATATTTCTTACTTTTCTGAAGATATCTTTTAAAGTTACTTCCTCTTCTGTTGTGTCTTTTTTCACCTGCACCTCTTAGCTGCCTTCATTGTCCACACTTGTTCTAGCTCTATCACCCTCATTTTTGTCTGTGTTTTCTAGCCCTTTTTATTATTTTTCAACATCCACAGCTTTGTTCTTTTTCTATAAGAAATCCAAGTTGTTACAGCTCTGAACTTTGAAAATGAAAACATCAAATAACCAGGAAAGGCAGCCACCAACTCCAGAATGGGAACCCAACAATCAGCCACAAACTGGTAATCCAAGAAGTAGTGCAAAACCTGGTTTATTTAAGCTTTAAAATTACACTAGCTTTTTGTCCACCAATAAAAAACAGACGTCTTTAGAATTACAAAGACCACAAGGTGGTTAATACTGAGTTAATTGAGAGATTGTTAAACTTCCTAAGCCAACGACCATTCAAAAACAATTAATTTGTCTTGTTACTCTTGCATGTTTAAAGGTACAGTACAGAAAACTGAGAAAAAGAAACAAACTGTTTAGTAATATTGACTTATTCCAATGAGCCAAAAGGACTAATAAAAACAATAAACCAATTAAAAAAACATAAACAATTAGTACCTGTAATTTGAAGTGAATACACAACTCAAAGTCACTGCATATAAAACACTGCAAAAAGGTCAACTAATAAACCACAAACATTGTTTTCTTCAAAATGTAAAAATATGACCTAATAAATAAAGAAAATTGTCCAAAATGTCTTAAATAATGAACACTAATTATTTGTACATCATGTGACAGTTGAATAAGTAAATTTTGTATGTGAATTTGTTTTAGTTATAATTTCTGAGTCTTTTGTTTAAGCACTGGGATCAATGAAAGTGAGTCATTTAAACTGTGTGGATGTTCAGCATCCAACTTCAGTTGCCACCTTAACTCATTAGTCTCTATTTTTTCTTTCCATGCTCCTCCCCTAAGGTTGTATGTAATATTTTTTCTAAAATAGTAAAGAAAAAAATGCTTACATTTCTTGCAACCCAGGGTATGTTTATATAGAACATTATTAGTATTGCATTTAGAGATATGGTAGTAATGCTCGTATATCCGATTTTTATGTTGCTGTTCTGTTTTTCACACATAAAAAGCTGCAAAAGTGGAACACAATGCTAAACAAATTTACCCCTTACTAGTGCAGTTACCACCTTGGGGGTTAATCATGGCGTGCAAACAGTTTTTTAACTTAATGGAAATGAATTCTTAAATATTCTAAAATATATTTGCATTGACCTCAAAAAATCACATTCTTTGGTATTTCTGTTCTGTTTGTAGTCCAAAGCTGTGTCTTTATTAAATTCAACTATGTTTTTAAAGTTGTTTGATCTTTTGTAAACAAAAATAGGTTTCTCTCCTGTAGTTTTTTTACCACTTGCCAAAATATACCAATATACTTTATTCAATTATTCAATTTTTTCAATTAACCAACTCATCCTTAACCCCAAGAAGACTAAACTTCTTCTTTTCCTTCCAAAATCTATATCCAGCCTTAAAACTTCATTCAGTCTCTCTTCCCTAGACAACACTATTATTCGTGCTGTCTCCCATACCAACCCCCTAGGAATCACAATCGATGATCAACTGAAATTTGACTATCATAGCCAACAATCCATCAAAAGACTAATCAAAAACTCGGTCTACTATATCAAAACAAAAAATTCTTATCCATCTCCTCAAGGACTTCACTTGTTCAAGCCTACCTTGCCTATTCTATGCTTCCCCTATATTTACCTACCTCCAAACTAATCTTTTAACCAAACTTGAAAAAACTTACAACCAGATAGCCAGATTTGCCTGTAACTCCCCTTACAAATCCCATCACTACCATGCCCTTAAACAACTAAAGTGGCTTGAATTCCCTCAACTACTCCAACTTTCTCAGCTACTGATGACACATTCTCTACTTTACAAACCTGCAGACTGTCCTTCCCTATCCACTTTCCTATCCCAATACAAACCTTCATGATCTCGCCATAGGACTGACCAACTGCTACTCGATACCTACAGGTCTAACAAAACAATAAGCAGAATACTTTATAAATGCTCCATATCTTAAATGAAGATTGGATAGAACAAGCTCCCAACTAATATACATTCTACCCAATCTTCAATCCATTCCAAAAGAGAATTGAAGAACTACTTTGCTAACTCTCCCTCCTTAACCTGTCACCACCAAACCTAACATATACTCCCCCAATCATTGGACTATAACAATTCTCCTCTTACTTTAATATAATTTTATAATTATTTAGTACTTTGATTTTTTAGCTATGCCTCTGAGCAATTACTATACTTAAATTTCATATTTTTCTTCCTTAGCTACTTACTTTCAACCTTTCCCCTTTCTCTTGTCATAACTGTTTTCTTTCACTCTCTTGACTCTCCTAAACATTTCTCCCCACCTCTGTACTTCAACCCTTCCATTTAATACTTCTTCTTCCTCTCTACTAACTTTGTTTCGTCATTAAAGATGTTTTGGGGGCTATTTTTTCTGATGCTCTATAGTAAATCCACAATTTTAATTCATGTTTCTACCTCTAGTATATTTTAGCTATTCTTTTTGCTCAGTTTTATCCTTTGTTAATTTTTATTATGGCATGAATGTATGTAGCTTTGTATTCATATTCACATGACTTATAATGTAATATAACTTTGTTATTTTTTTTTTGTTTGTGTGGAGCTTTTCTCCTCGGGTCTCCACTGAAAATGAGCCACCAGCCCAGTTGGACTAACTTGGTTAACAAAAGACAAATAAATAAATAAATAAATAATTTTTGTTTAATATATTTTTATAGTATGTGTACCAGTGTTGTACTGTACAATGAATGCCTGTTGGTATGACCTGCCAACAGATGTATGTGGGTAAATTCCTGTTACTCAATTGACAAAAAGTTGCAACCTCTGTATCATTATGTGTTATAAGGCTATTTTTGTCCAAGTTAAAAATAACTTGTTTATTGGGGTCATTCAAATTATTCAAGTCAATATCAAGTAAACGGATATATTTCACCCCCGCCCTTCAAATATTTTGTCGCTAATGGCCCTTATTAAATCATTGGGATATTCCATTTCTAAAACAGTTTTTCAATTTAGTTCTTTCAATATCAGATAAGTTTTTGTTAGAAATCATATGGGTCAGTCTTACAAATTGCCCTTTTACAAGGTTTTTCTTTTGAAAAAAATGGATGTGAGCTTTTGAAGTGTAAAACCTATTTGAAAATGCTGGTTTTCTATATATATAGTATAAGAAAGCTTTTGCCCCTTTAGTAATAGTGGTATCCCGATAGTTTGTTGTCTATTTGGTAAGTGAAATTCAAAAACGTAGTTGTTCCATTGATATATTCAATAAATTCTGGAACAGAATCTGAACCCCCCCCCCATCCATAAGATAAATATGTCATCTAAAAACCATAAGTACAACTTAATGTATTTGGAAAATGGAGAAAGAAACAGATGTTTACTTTCTCATGCAAACATCACTATGTTTGAGAATATGGGGCACAAGCCAAGCCCATTGTCACACCTTTGGTTTGTTTAAAAATCTTGATATCAAATAAAAAAAAAATGCTGGTTAAAACTATCTCCATAAGTTCAAGCAGCAAGCTAATGTCACCAGATGTTAAAAAGTCAATATCTGTAAAAGCTTCATGAAATAATTCTAAGCCAGAATTTTGGGGGTACAAGAAAACAAATCTGTTACATCAGTAGTTAAAAAAGCAACTTCAACTCCCCATTATTCTGCCTTGAGTCTTCCTAAAAAATCCCAAGAGTCCCTAATCAGGTGGGTAGGTACCTCTTGGAGGAACTTCAACATTCTGCCTTTCATTCCTTTGAAAGCATGTGTCTTTGAAGCAGCAGCTGAAACAATAGGCTTAAAGGGTGGTGGATTAATTATACTTTTGTGTATCTTTGGTATTCCAAAGATAGATGGTATCAATGGATTAGGGTTTTTAAAAAAATTGTATTTGCCATTGTCCAAATATTGCTGAAGTAAACTTTCCACCAAGTACTGGTCAGATTTGCTGTATGGTATATTAACTTAGTTAATAGAAACTGTAGTATATGACCCACTTTCATAAAGAATCTTTAACATTTTTACACTGTAATTAAAGCTATCAAGCAACACAATTCCACCACCCTTATTCTGCTTCACAATTCTCACAGAACAATCCTTTTTTAATTCTTGTAATAGGGAAAATTCTTGCTGAGTTAACTGCAGTGGTGGTGCTGCAATAGCGTTGTTGCCTCACAGCAAGATGTTGTCCTGTTTGATTCTCAGTTAGAGCGTCTTCTGCGTGGAGACAGGCGTGAATGGGCATACCTTTGTTGAAGGTTGTGCATCAGCGCTGGCAACTCGGCATGTAAAAATCTATTGCCAATCATTAGCGGACCGGAGTTCTGCTGTGGCGACCCCTTACCGAGAAAAGCCAAAAGACACAAACTTGCTGAGTTAAATTGTGACTGTTTGCTCGCATATTACCTCTTGCAAAATGTATATAAAATTTGCATTCACAAGTGTTGGCAAATACTTGTATGGTAGGGTACATGATTAGCATCATTAAACCTTTCTTTTTTAGTATCTGGCTGTCTATAGTGTGTTCATCTACCATGTTTTCAAATTGCACACCAAAAGTTTGCTTCCTAACGTATAATTTAAATTTTACAATAGTATCAAGAAAATTGTACTTGGCTGTTGGTACAAAAGTAAATTCCTTCTCAGAGATGGAAAAGTAACTATTGGACATTTCCAAACCACTGTACCTGTAAATTGTGAAGTTGTTATGAGTAGCTTTAATACCATCATTGCTGAACAGAATAGTACTAAATGGAATAATTTCACTTAAAATGCTATGTGTCTCTGTGAACCCCTGCTTCTTACTTCCCATTTCGTGTGCATACCCCTCATTTATCTGCCTCTAGATGGCTAACCCTTATGTCCATAAGTTCTGTACTGTGATGGGTTTTCTCTGTTCACTAACCTCTCAGACCTGTGGAGGGTTGGAAACTGTAAAGGGCCCAAATGTACTTTGTTTTCATTGGGTAAATCGTATGGGGGTATCCCATCCACAGAAGGTACTTGGTTATCAGTAGGACCCCCCGGAAGCAGTATTATTGTCCTATAAAGGGGTAGAAACAACATGAATATTCTGTGCAACCTGTAAAGGAAATACATTCCTAGAATTATACCCAGTAAAGGACCTGACATAATGTTATATGCACTTTTCCATTTTCTTCTCCTACAGTTTGATATGTATGTGTTTATGGTTATAATGCAATCTGACTGCAGTATTATTATACACATGATACAGTGGTGTAATTGAAAGGCTGTTAATGACAGAACAATTTTCCATCCTGATAGCTTCAATTTCTAATTCCAAGTCAGCCATAATATTATTACTATATTTAGCACACACATTGCTATCCATTTTAACAAACCATTCCCTCAATAAGCTATACACACTGCAGCAGCAGCTTTATAAAACATTTTTTACATCTGGTAGTGATTACATATGTGTGTGGGACAAGTGATCCAGGTTATTATGAATATGAGATATCTATTGGAAAGGTAAAGATACAAAACTTCCTGGTAGATCCTTTGCTCCTTTTGTACAAGTCAAACACATCATGTTAAGACATCAGATATGTTATTGCATCTTTGCTTTAACTGCATGACTGCTGAAGCTCATGACTGCTCGAGCAATCACTTAAGTGTTGCCACTGTCTTCACTAATAATCTATGCAATGGATATCGATCTAGACTCTTTACATACAAAAAATAAAAAATAAAAAATAAATCTTATCTCTGCTGCATTGTTACTCAAGGTATATACCAGAAAATAAAAATAAAATAAATCAGATTCTGCTCTTAGTATAAGAGCCACAGATCACACAGTAGAGCAGTTGCTGACCACGGCAGTCATTTAAGTGTTGCTACCTCTCCACACCAAAAAAAGTCTGTCTAGTGTCTGTCTCCCTGGTCTCTTTACAGATAACAAATAAAAATAAATCTGATCTCTGGCACCTCACTACTCAATGTAAAAGTCAGAAAGTAAAAATATATGTAAAACAGCATCTGTTCTCTGCCAAGCTGCCACAGATCACATAACATTCAGCTGGAAACCAAAAAATGCTAATCATTTTTGTCTGAATTGTAGGTAAATGAAAAGTAGCTTTCCACTGATGTTTCAGCCTGGTCACTAGATCCTGCATTTATATTGCAGGATAGCTGATGCGAGAAAGACAGAAACTGATAGTTAGTAACAGCTAAATGAGGTGACCAGCTTCCATTTTAATGTTAGTATACAGTTAAGTTTTATCTATGAAATGTTCATTACTGTATATTATCAAGAGTTGAACTGTAAAGCGCATAGAACACTTTTGTAAACAGCTTTGTTTTACAATTAATTTAATTTCTTATTACATTTCTCATGATAAGTCTGTACAAGGATGAAGAGGCTGACAGCTTTCAAGATTATAACACTATCAGCAGTTGTATTTATTTCACATGAGGGAAACTTCATTCCCTGTAATTGCAACACTTAAAGTGTGCATTGGTAGTAAAATGAATGTATTTAGAAAAAGACTGGAAAGTTCAGACAACTACTTATTAGGTTCTTAGGTTTACATGTGGTTACTAAACTAATGACCACATGTTGCCTTTTTAAGCCTAGCCATCCTTCCCAAATGTCTCTGACAAGTTTTGATACCATAGGGGTATTTTAAGGGGTATACGTAGACTTGGACATGGGTGGTCAAGCATTTACAGGCTGCCTCTATCTAAAAGAGATGTAGGTGCCAGACAAGGGTAGTAGACATCAATTAGCTTTCCAACACTTAAGTTTCAGGTAGTATTACGTAAACCCTTTGGAGAGCTTGCCTGTCTGTACCTCATTAAAACTAAAAATTGTTATTCCTTCTTTTAATTTAAGAGAGGGGGTTTAGCATTCTTTCAACTGAACAACATTAGACAAAGGTTAAATGAAAGATTTACATTAAAGTGACATTTGAAAGGGACTGAGAAGCAATTCAGACCCTGTGGCAAATTGAATAGCTTTAAGTGTTGTTATATGAGTGTACTAAGCAAAAATATAACAATATTCATAAGGAATGCTTTTTCTAATTATTTATTTTTTTAATTTGAGAGTGCACCCTTGAATAAGAGAAAAGCAGGTGAAACATATTTGTGAGAGTGACTCTCCTGGATGCCCATTAGCTCACTAAGTTAATGAATGGAAAGAGTCTAAATCCAGTCATGCTACATATATTGTTCTGTGAAACTCTAGACCTTCATCATTCTATGGTGCACTGTATTTGAATGCATTTCATGAATTACTCTACATAACTTTTGACTCTGAAGTCATTAGACAATTAAAAAAATAATGTTTTATTAAAATGGCACATATTGCATCTACTAGAATGTGGTTTTGGAAACTCAATGGGCTGGATTCACGATGGCTTGCACGGAGTCTAAGAGTAGAGTAAGACTCCATGCAGCCATCATGTCTGACGAGCTAACGGCTCTTACACGGACAGGGCTGGGACATGCAAATCACCTCAATTGCAGGCGAAAGGCATGCAAATGAGGTAGATTTGCGATTCAGGAAACCCAAACCTGTCTGAGTAAGAGCAGTGTTATTTGCAGAAATGTACTCAGTTGACAAATGAGTACCATTCTGCAAATAGCAAAACGGAGCCGTGACAGCTCCAAATAAAGGTTGCGTCCAGTACAGGAAGCATGCCAATGGCCAAATATATGGCCATTGGAAATGTTCCCTGATGCAAAATTAAAATAAAAATTATTTTTTTTACGACGATTTCTGATGTTTAGGCATAGCGCAGTGCCGCACAAACAGGCTGTGCTCTAAAACACAGAATACTAAAAATTATAACCCACAAATGTGGATTTTATTGAAATTGTTAATATACAGGAGGAAGGGTGGCCTGGTTGGCGGTTTTGGTTTGCCAAACAACAAGGAGTGTTTGAGTCTCACAGGGGATAACTGGCTGGGCTAGGCTTAAAATGGCACAGCAGTTAGCTGAGTAGTAATCTATGAACCCGAAAATCATGAATCCTATGTACAATGCAAGGGAATGGCAGGCTGAAGACAACATGGCCACCGAGTAGAGGCTGCTAATGGGGGGGTGGGAAGCTCAGTCTAAGACATGTAACCAAGCATTAGTAGGCAATCCTATGTAAATGAGTGTTAAGAAAGTGAATCGCTAGTTTACACAGCAAATGAGCGCAGTCACTGGAGTGTAGGAGTAGGATATGGGGAGTAACAGAGTAGAAGATAGGTGACATCATGAGGGGGGTATGTTTGAAAGAAGTGAAGCTCATTGGAGCAGAGTGGCATGTGTCCGCTGTCAGTTAGACATCATGGAAAGAGGTGTGTCAACAGGTAGGCTAGGGAAAGCCAAGAAATGGAAGGTGTATACCGTGGATAATGCCAAAGTTTCTTGCTGAGCATGCATGCGCGCGTGTGCATGCCTGTAAACCCGAGTAAGACAGAGTGCACGCATGTAAGCATGAGTGCACGCGTTTAAGCCAGAGTAAGCATGTATAAGGCTGTTTAAAGAGTTGTAAGTGCATTTGCACTGGTGTGCGCGCGTGTTAACCTGTATAAGCAAGTTTTAGTCTGTGTAAGCATGTGTGCTCGCGTGTTAGCTGCTGTGCTCATGTATGTGCTTGTGTGCGCGGCATTCCCCCTTGAAGAAACAGAAAGGAAAAAGGAAGCACAACAAATAGTAGGAAGCTACCAACGAGTACTAGCAGAGCTAGCAGGTGAAAACAATCAGAATCAGGCAATTACACAGGCAGTACACTAACCCAGTCCAGCCTAGCACTTAAAACTCTGCCAACAACAGTCCATTATGTTTCTCACAACAGACACTGCAGTAAGCTAACAGAAGTGAAAACTGAAAAAACTTTACTGAGACAAAGAAATGTTAGGGGCTGCCATTGCTGTTATAAGGCGACATATGCAACATGCTGAGGGTGGTGACAATGGAAATGCTGCTGGACAACCCACAGTGAGGAGACGGAGAAGAGTGTACAGGCCCAGGGTAACCTACCAGGGGCTACATGAGCTGGAGATAGTGGAGCATTATATAGTGGACAGAGACCTCCTGCAGCAAATTGTTGAGCTGTGCAGGCCATGCCTCACACACAGAACCAACAGAGGGGAACCCATCCCAGTGGAAACCGAGGTATGCGTTGGCCTAAGAATATTAGCAACAGGTACCTTCCAGAGACCAACTGGTGATATGATGGGGATATCACAGGCATCAGCATCCAGGGTACTCCACCAGTTCCTGGATGCCATTTCAGCACATGTCGGTGATCATGTATATTTCCCCAATTCCTGAGAGGTATTGGCCAGCAATATGCATCTCTTCCAGTAAATAGCGGAATACCCTGAGGTAGTGGGTGCAATAGACTGCACGCACATACGCATCAAAGCACCAGCCGGTGAGCGGGGTAGGGTCTACTTCAACCGCAAGGGCTTCCCCTCCATCAACTGCCAGGTCATGTGTGATGCCCAGGGCATAATACTGAATGTGTGTGCAGGCTGCCCTGGAAGCTACCATGATTCCCATATCTATCATCTGACGCAACTGTACCAGACATTTGCCAATGGAGACATCCCACATGGTCACCTGCTGGCTATGCACTGGAGCCGTGGCTGATGACACCCATCAGAAATGCACACACACCTGAACAGGAAAACCATAATGAGGCACACGCACAAACACGTAATGTAATAGAGCTTGTGTTTGGGCTGCTCTAGTCACGGTTCTGGTGCCTGGACACATCTGGTGGAGCCTTGCAGTACTCACCAACTACATGTACCCAAATTGTCATGGTATGTGCTTTGCTACATAATATGATCCTGCGAAAACAGCTGCAGCAGGACCAGCATAGGCCTGGGCCAAACAGCCACCCACCATTGACAAGGCCATCACAGGCAGAACGTGACTCGGAGGAGGAACAACCTGAGCCTGCCCTAGTAGGCAGAAGGAGGCATGCCCAGTATGCTTTGGCCTTGGCAAAGAGGCAATGCATAGCACATACACTGGCTCAGTAGGAACTCTGGAAATGATACCTCCTCTGACTCACATATAAAGTAAAAGGGATGCCTAAGTTGACACTACCTGCTTCCAAACATGTGCAGGGAGTGTAGTATGTACATCCGACATAGGCAGCCCTGAAGCACCACCTAAGGCATGAATGCCATGTGTTAAGCAATATAAAGCAGTGCTAAACAGCAATTGCCACCATGTAGTATATGCAAACAAAATCGCACACACCAACTAGCACAACTGTGGTCAATGTTCAGTAATACTGGGCAATGCCCAGCAATGTTAGTGAATATTGAGCAATGTCGGACAAGCCTGGTCTAAGTAGGGCATAGCTGAACAAAAGCCAACATGCTCATATTTGCTTAACAGGCCCTTAAGCAGTCTGGTCTGCTCAGTATGAAAATATAAAGCAGTGATAGGCCTCAAACCCAGGATATTGTGCACTATAACCAAAGTACTGAACCACTAAACCATAACAGTATTGCGGTGGTCCACCTCTCTGATGGAATGTTGATAAGTCTATGCAAAGTATTCCATGGAAACACTGCAGGCACAGCATAATCCTTGTTGAGTTATGACACAAAGGTGAGTCCTGCAGTGAGAACAGAACCTGACTTCCAACACACACAGTATAAATGTTAATATTGGTCATGTTCGCACACATCAGCAAATGTAGTGGACCTCAGATAGCAACATACTGAAGGTTCACACTGGGCATACTCACACACTTGAATAAATGAGACAGATGTTAGGCAACAAAACATGTAATCTCAGAACTGAGCATGCTCACACACTTAGGCTATGTCTGAGTACAGCAGTCGGCCACGCATATCTGGCAGTTGCATGTGTTAACCCAGGAACCTGTCACTATACAGCAATCTGCCCTGTGCACAGTTATATGACAACAGACACATCTATAATATAGTGGAACCCTGACATAATCAAATATGTTTTGCAGATACTGAAGTTCTTCATTGAAACTGGTAAAACAAAGATGATAAAGACCTGCAAACAGTATCAGCAATAAACATTGTGCATTATGAACATTAGCATAGATTCAGAAGTCGATACTAGGCTATCTGCCCTAGGGCATGTACAAACCTAGCCAGAATGTGTTTGGCAGTTGCAATCCTGTCAAATTACTACACTGTGTGTATGAATAGTAGATCACACAAGATAGCCCATGTACATTTATGCTAGTGTGCCTCTGTCTAGCAGGGACAAAGAGGATATCCCAGGAGTAAATATACAATCACCCATACAGTCATCAAGATGTCTCCAGTAGGTGGTCAGTGGGTGGCTCTGCCTATGTGAAACTGGGATTACATTCTGTAGTGAGTGGAGCCTCTGGGATAAGAATCTGTCCCTCCACAATGTCCTATTAACATCTGTGCTGAGGTATACATCCCTGCAGTGTGTAGCTCCAAGGGAGTTGGATATCCTGAGGTGGAGCATGCCCAGTAATACAGGTTTGGGTATAGCTATAAACAACAGGCACACATCATATCTGAGTAGGTGGTAAGCGACTGAGTAGAGCTGGAGTCACTGCATCTGAACTATGCAGGGCATCTGTGTGAGTCCCTAGATCTGCTTGGTGAGGACCGTCTGTGGTCAGTACAGTTGCTGCAGGTGCCAGGTAAGGTACACCCCAAATGTGGCATTGTAACCAAGCATGGATGTGATGAGTATAGGGGCACAATGACCTCACTCGATCTAGATGTGAAACCATATGGGATAAGGTGGCACACATAGCAGGTGTGTCCAACCACTTTGGCAATGTGAATGTTAAAGACGACAGTACGAACAAGTGTTGTCCCCAAACCCCTAACAACTCCTACCATATGTAATGGAGTACTACCTATGTGGTAATGTGTGGGCATGTTGTTACTCCCAAAGGGGATGACTATGCAACTAATGGCATGTAGCTGTAGGCCATGGCTCAGGCACCAGTCATCCATCTCTGTGAGACCCTGATTGAGTATGCGTGTGGCAGCTGGAGAGGTGATAATGGCACCCAGTTTGCAGTCAAGTGCAAACATGTTCAGCCATATTCCCCCTGTGATATCCTGTATGTAAGACAAATATATACTGAACAACAGAGATCCCAGGACCAAACTGTGTGTGATGCCATGTGTAACTGGTGTACAGTCAGACATGACACCTACAATCCTGACCATGTGGGTGCTATCCCTGATCTAGGTATCAATCCATTGTGTGAGATATGTGTCCAAATTGACACTGGTGATCCTATGCATAATGGCCCAGTGGGTTATTGTGTTGAATGGTTTTGCAATTTTCAGGTAGGCTGTGTGGATAGCCATCCCTATGTCGATGGACCTGTTAGCCATTTAAAGAATACCTACAGGTTCAAGAGGCAAGATCTACCCACAACAATGCTGAAATGAGTAGGACACAGTGTCTGTAGGTTCCCGATGTCTATGTGTAGGAGTCCTATGACAATATGCTCCATAGCTTTGCAGAACAGGCCACATAGGCTTATAGGGCAATATTGTCTGTGGTCCATTGTGGCACCAACTCTGTGGAACAGGACCTCTGCCGCAGTACGCCATTCCTTGGGTACATATCCTGTGGTAACTCTGATAATGAACAGTGATGTAATGTGAGGGTTGCGTTTGTTATGATGCTCGTGTATGATGCAGGCTTGGACACCATCTGGTCACATTGATACTGTGATGTACGCTGTGTGGAGGGCAGCACTCACCTGTTACTGTGTGATGTCAGGGAGGTTATACTCCGTTGGGATGGATAGTTGCTCCTTAGGGGATTGGGTGGGAGACATCTGCACTGAACCTGTTTGCCAAGATGTAGGCAATGCCAGTGGGTTCAGGGTAGGTTTAGTCAGCATGCAGTAACTCACAGCATATCAGTGAGTGTCCACCCAGGTTCCTGACATAACTGAAGAAGGCCGTGTGATGGTCCTACATGCCAGGTACAATTGTCTGGTAGAAGCGGCCATTAGAAAAGTCTATGAGTGATTGTAGCTGTCTGCTAGTACAGATCACAGATACGTTCCCTGTCTGGGATTGTGCTCTATCATGTAGTAGCATCCTCTTGACATTGTACAGCTTATTAATGGCTGGGGTCTACCAGACAGGTCCCCTGCCATTCTAGTAGTGGGTCTTGTTGTTATTTGGGATAGCACAATCCATGCAGTCCACTAGGTGTCCATAGAATGTGTATGTAAAGGATGCAGCAGTGTGAGTCATATATGCCCCTGTCTCAGGATCTCTGAAGGGTACCACCTTGCTTCGGTGAAGTGAGATGTTGGCTCATGAGAAGTTCACCAAGATTACCCAGGATGGGTGTGTGGAGGGTATATGTATGTCCTGTGAGATACATGTATGTTCTGACCTTACCAATGAGGGGTATATTGCTGGTGTGGAACATAGAGTCCCCATGTTGGTGATGAGCAGGTCCAATATGAATTCCCCCTTGTGGCTGTGCTGACTGGTTGTGCCAAGGCATATGAGTCCACAAATTGTAGTGACTGTTGGGTGAGGTTGTCTGGGCTTGAGTAGTATCCCCAGTCAATATGTGTGTATATGAAGTCACACAATATAATGGTGTCTGTGGAGACCTGCATGTTCTCCATAGTTCCCACAAAAGCTGAGTGTGGTTCCTGAGTTTGGGAGTGTGTTCTGTAGCAGGGAACAAACGGAAAGGCATTATTGCACAATGGTAGTTGTCTATGTATGGTCTGTGATGCTTTGTGTAGTGCTACTAACCTGGTGGTGTGTGTATCTGTGATGTATATGGATACTCCCCCTAGTTGTGTTGTCTGTTCCAAGTCTTGTTGTCAGACAGCATGGTATGAAACATAACCTGGTAGTGCTGGTGTGCATAAGTGAGCCTGAACCAGGTGTCTGTCAGTGCACAGATATTGCTCTCCTCCATACTGAGGAGAGTCCTGAGTGGCCACAATATGAGGTTAACACAACTGTTGTTGAGCACCATTACCCTTAGTTTCATTTAACCTGTAATGTCTTTGGAGGTGGGTTTGTCTTCTGAGCCCTGCATAAAAAAGGCACTCTGGTGGTAGCAAGAGCCTTAGCCAGCATACCCAAGTCCAAGGGTGACAGGTGCTAGCTGTCCATAGTGAAGCTATGTGGCATGTTGAGCATGTCACCATACACTGACAGACCCTGTATCCCATATGAATGAAACAAATTTGTTAGCCAACTGTTAAATGTGATATGTGTGTCTGTATACTGTGACATCATAATTGGTGGGTGTAAAATGGTAGACAAGGTCAGAGTCATACTGGCCTGGGCTACATGATCAGAGTGTACCTCCATGTATCATGTCATGTGGTCCAGGGAGTAACATCTGAGGTGACACATGCCAGCATGGACAATGATGGTGCCAGTCTTGTACTTGCTTTGGAGTGACCTGACTGCCTGTGTTATGCAGCAGATCCTGGCACCCAGCAAACAGCCCAAAGTGACTATTCCCTTGTCAGGGCTGGTGAGTGGTACGTCAGTGTGTCTAAACATGTGTCACCTATTACAAGTGTATTAGGTGTGTTGTTTAGCCCGAAGGGCAGTGACTGTGTGGCACACTGACATTGAGAACTTAGTGATATATGGGTATTGCAGTGGGGTAGCAGGTGTGTGTGTGTCTGCTTTGGAGGCCTCTGCTGCTTAGGTAGAGTACATTTACAGCATCCGAGTATGTCAATGTGTGCTAATGTTGTTTGAGTGTTGTTGCTAGAGGATATGTGAGGCTGATATGTGGTGTGTGTGGTTACCTTTGCCACCTGATACACTGTGCCAGTCATAGGTCGAGAGACTTCAGCTCCCTGTATGTCTATATAGGTGCAGCTCACACATATATCTGAGTTTGTTGGGAGGAGGAGAGGGTTGTCTGTGTACATGAGGCAGATGTGACATTGTATCAATATCACAATATCCACCACCTGGACTGAAGAGTACACACAAAACTGACCCCTGGACATGCCAGGATATTATCATGACATACTCTGTAGCCTGATCACAAAGGATCAGTAGGGTGTTAAGCATGTAAAAGAGTATAACAGGGATTAGTGCTCATGTTCGTTAGTGTGTTGTAAAAAGGAACTGAGAAGGAGTCCAGACTGAATCATGGCACCTCCTTCAGCTATGTCATAAATATCAATGTACACAGATATATGTCCTGAGTCAGGGCCAACTGTACATGAGTGTCAATGCCGACATCATGACAGACAGGCCCATATGTACATACCCATCCCCCACTGACAATAGTCCACATCATAATACCAGGAGATATCACATGTAGAATGGATGAGGATCAACCCCCACTGCCAAAAACATGGCAGCAGGTGGAATACATTGATTCCCAATATGTGTCATGCACAAACTACAGAACAAACAGATCATGCACCTGAACAGTTAGTTGAGTCGCAGCCCCTACACAGGATGTGGAACCGTTGAATGTGTCACAGCTACATATGGCACTCCCCACAAGTGTTGGTGCACAACACAACATGGGAAGTCAAGTCCAGTACGCCTATGAGGTCTGATCTGCAAGGTCATGGAGTCCATCATGGTTGCAGTAATAAACAGAGCTATTGGAAGCTGACACACACACAACCCTACCAACTGTGTATGTTCATGTGCGGATCATGGTTCCCAAACATGCTAGACTGTTTGCAAGGCAGCCACCCAGGACATACATCAATGACCACATCTATACATGTGTCACATGGACTTTGAATAGCCCTTTACCAACATTCCAGACACATGTAGTATCCACAAAACCAAGAAGCTGTGCATACATATGTGTTGACATATGACGGAATGTCAATGTGTCACCAGATAGATCACACAAGGTAAGGATATTGAGGTCATGTTCAAGCTGTTGATACCTGCCGACCCACATGGACCATTCCTGGAATGGCATAAAACAAAGTGTACACACATCACCATGTCCAGTCTGATGATGTCACCATCCTATAAATACAGCAAGAGAAGGGAAATCAGCTAGCAAAGCAAATAGCGCACCGTGTTAATGCATTTCTCTCTAGTGTCATAACATAGTTAGGTAGGGGTTTGAATCCTGCAAATGCTGACTGTGTGCATGTATGCAATTGTCTTTGAAAGAAGTTCCCTTTTTTGGAAACTGGGAAAACACACTAGAAGATGTACATTCCTCTTTGGAAAGACTGATGATGTCACCATCCTAGAAATACAGCAGGAGAAAGGAAATCACCCAGTAAAGCAAATAGCGTGCCATGCTAATGCGTCTCTCTCTAGTATCATAACATAGTTAGGTAGGGGTTTCAATTCTGCACATGCTGACGGGGTGTGGGCAATTGTCTTTGAAAGGAGTACCCTTTTTGGAGACAGGGAAAACACACTAGAAGATGTACATTCCTCTTTGGAAAGACTGATGATGTAACCATCCTAGAAATACAGCAGGAGAAGGGAAACCACCCAATAAAACAAATATGCGTCTCTCGCTAGTATCATAACATAGTTAGGTAGGGGTTTGAATCCTGCAAACACTGACTGTGTGTGTGTGGAGGTGGTGTGTGTATGTGTGCCATTGTCTTTGAAAGGAGTGCCCTTTTTGGAGACTGGGAAAACACACTAAAAGAGGTACATTCCTCTTTGAAAAGTCTGATGATGTCACCATCCTACAAATACTGCAGGAGAAGGGAAACCAGACAGTAAAGCAAATAGCACACCGTGTTAATGCATCTCTTTTTCCAGTATTGTAACATAGGTAGGTAGGGGTTTGAATCCTGCAAAGTGTGGGTGTGTGTATGTGTGCAATTTCCTTTGAGAGGTGTTTCTTTTTGGAGACTGGGAAAACCCAGTAAAGGAGGTACATTCCTCTTTGGAAAGTCTGATGATGTCGCCATCCTACAAATACAGCAGGAGAAAGTAAACCAGCCAGTAAAGCAAATAACATGCCATGTTAATGCATCACTCTTTAGTATCATAACATTGTTAGGTAGGGGTTTGCATCCTGCAAATGCTGACTGTGTGTGTGTCACTGTTGGCCAACATGGAGTGGGGTTTGCTTTTACTATGGTATGACATTGTATGATGACACCAGTAAGTGCATTGCAGACATCAGGTATCTGCATGGCAAATATATATGTGTACATGTCCCCTCAATCAGTACATAGGTATAAAGACTGCATACTACATGAATACATTTGTTTCCATTGACAGGTTGTGCCGCTGCTACTCAGATCATAGGTCACATATGTATGTATGTGACATGGCCATCCACTGTCGTGTTCTGTGACCAAGGCCATCTGTGGCACACACACCCATGACAGTTACTTAAGAGTAGTGTGAGTGAGGGTATATGGCTGGGGTATATGTCAGGCATGGTCATACACAACAAAGTCTGCCAAGAATGGACAGTCTTTATAGGTGTACGACTGCCTTGTGGATATGCATTCAGGCCTCTAATGTCTGTGATACACCTTGGGACTCCACAATACCTATGGATATGTGGATACGAAGGGACACATGACATAACATGGGTCTGTATGTACACAATTGTACCCGACATACATGTTGAGGGCTACCACCGGTGTGGTACTGACGGGATAGTATGTATAGTACATGAGGATGACTATGCCATAGTCGGCTTACTGCTATACAGAATGTATCACACAACAGGTATCTGTCTGTATGATACCCTTGTGTAGGATATGCATCCCATCCAGGGAATGCATTGTAGGCCATTCCATGCATTCCCAGATTTGGATGGACACATCCCTAGTGTGTCTGCATGTACCTAAGGGGCTATATGACACACAGGTGTGGTCACAGTAATGTGTGGTGGTCATCACCACTGGTTAGTGTTATAGTGTAGAACCGGAAGGATACAATTGATACTGGGTTCCCTACTACTGTGTGTCATTTGTCAGGACATCATCCAATGATTGCTTATAGTCATGCTGTTGAGGTTGTGTATACTACCAGACTGCAAATCATTGACTGATATTAATGGTATCACCCGCAGCATAGTGTCAACCCATGTCATACACACGTCTACCCATGTTAGTACATAATGGTAGTAAAATGCATACTGGCCATTGAAAGATGCAATGGGATGTTAATAATGTGTATGACAGGGTATGCCATACGTCCCATGTGTCCACTATGCATGTACATCCAGACAGTGCGCACCCACCATGTTCACAGATGTACACTTGCTAATCTGTACTGCACACATCACACACGTACTGTTCATTCACTAACACATGCTGGCAACACATCACACATCAGCCAAGTGGCACATGGGTGGATAATACATACTCAGACCTAACAGTGGTGTAAATAATGCTACACTGACAAACAGAGCTTTGATGCAAAATGTCTGCTCAGATATACCTACAAGGATGTAGTTAGACTTCCTTGTTGAAAACTCGCTATTATTGCTACACTGCTATAGTGTCATCCTGTGCATCAGCACCATGTTAGCCAGTCCCTCCGTCGATATCATCATATGCACAGGGCATTTTGTTTGCCAGAGCCTGACATTGACCCAACCAATCGACATGTCTGTGTGTGTGTGTGTGTGTGTGTGGGGGGGGGGACAACAGTACAGCATGGGCCAATGTTGATGTAATGTGTGTGTGTATGTGTGAGCCCTAGTTGTTTGCTTAATGTGTGTGTGTCTGCATGCAGACAGCTCCACCATGTGGCAGCCATATACGGTGGTTTGTGCGACAGCCACAGACTGTACCTGCTTGGCTGTACAGATCACTGTCTCCGGCCACAGACACAGTACGTGTGCCTGGAAGGGGTTATACAGATGGTATCAGGTACCAACCCTGACTTGGTACTGTCATCAGAGGCAGAAGTATGATGACTGGACCCATGTCCCTGCTGGGCCTGGCCAGAGCCACGTGCACATGGTCTACTGGGATGGACAATGGACAGGCCAGCCCCAGCATTGCTGCGGCTGGTACTGCCACTATGGGAGTGGCTGTGAGATATTGGCCATCTGTGACCACTGCCAGCTTTTGCTGTTGCTGGCATGCATCAGCATCATAACTGTCCCGCATGGCCCTGGGTTGAGGAAGACATGTTGTGGAGGGCATCTATTGTCTCCCCCCAATGTCTATCAATGACCTCGGTATATATCCAGATGGCACTGGCAAGGTCACGGATGCTGTCATTGATAGCAGTGTTCTGTGACCTCTGCACCATAAGTCCCTGCCTGGTGTACCATTCCATACATGCCTGAGCCTGCTTTACAGCCCGGAACTTAGTGGTCGTCATAAGACCTGTGAGGGCATGCCTGCCAGGGGCAATACATCCAGTGGTGCTCCCCTGAGAACCCCTGGACCTCTGTCTATGTGGTACCATTGCGGATCTATGGCTATGGCTGCTGTGAGGGGATGCACGTATCATGGGTACCATACTCTCCTGGTCAATGCCAACTGTATGCTGTCCCTCCCCTATGGCCACTTGTGGTGAGGGATGTAATGGCAGTATGAGTGTGTGCATAGATGGGGTTGAACGCTGTGTACTGTTGATTGGTGGACCAATGACAGACCCTGTCAAATCTCCCTGTGCCAAAATACATGTTTCATCATCCCCACTATCCGTGGCAGTGGCTTCAGGTCACCTGCTGCTTTCGCCAAGCCCTACCTCAGCACCTGTGAGAGGAAGACAGGAAACACACGTTACGGTCTGCACATGCACACATGCACACATGCAGACATGCACACAGGCACACAGGAACACATGCACACAGGAACACAGGAACACAGGAACACATGCACACTCCTCACTACAGCAGGTACACACACACAACAGACTTCCAAATCATACTCAATACTGGTTGAAGGTGGGTGACAGTATCACAAGGGGCCCCCCAAACAAAAAAGGTTCGCCCACAAAAA
>NC_056731.1:723913092-723988092 GCF_019279795.1 Protopterus annectens
AAAAGGGGGGGCCCCCCCTTTTTGACCCCGGTCTCCTGGAACCTGATTGAACCATTTTTGAAATTTAAAAAAAAATTCCCTCAAACAGGGAATGCTTTTGGGTGCCCCCCAACCAGCCTTTTAAAATTGGACCTTGCCAAGGCCTTCAACACCATTCCTCACTCTGGAATCATAGATAAACTTACTAAGCTGGGCATTAATCCCTACATCACTCGATGGTTTGCCAACTGGCTTACTGACAGAACCCACACTGTAAAAGTAGCCGACTCCAAATCCAGCTCCATAGAAGTGACAAGTGGAGTACCTCAGGGTACAGTCTTGGGACTGCTCTTGTTTGCCATCTACTTCTTTGAAGTACAGGCCAACACTAAGGGACTCTGGCTAACAAAGTTCGCAGAGGACTGCAAACTGGGAGCCATTGATTGAATCCCCAAATGATGTGGATATTCTACAAAATGACCTTACAGAAACAGATGCTTGGTGCCAGAGCCATGGGCTCAAGCTCAATGTCAAGAAATGTATAGTTATCCTTTTTGGGGAAAAACATGTACCCTTGAATTAACACACATGTGGCAGTACACTAAACACCGAAGTTGTGATAAGAGACTTAGGGACACAGGTGGACAGTGGTCTCACCTTCGATAATCACATTGCCACAACAGTCAGGAAATCCTTCTATGTGGCACACCTCATCACTAAGGGCTTTTCATCATGAAAAAAAGGAGGTCATCATCCCTCTGTACTCATCCCTCATTAGACCCATTATAGAATACAATGCCCCATTTGATATGTACCTCTCAAGACATCCGCAACAACTGGAAATGCCACAGAAATACCTCACTAAAAGAATGACAGCCTAAAGCAGATGTCCTATGCCGACCATCTAAAAAAACTCCACCTATACTCTGCCGCATATCGTCTACTCAGAGGCGATCTTTGCTTAACATACTAGGCCATGTCAAATGCAGAGCTGTTGAACTTGCTACTCTTAAAGAAATCCCAATCCCTCAGAGACACACACTCCAGGGATCTAAACCTTGTTATCACAATGAGCAAAACATGCTGGAGGGATAGGTTCCTGACCAAGAGACTCCTCAGACTCTGGAATAGACTGCCATACATGTCAAGCAGAGCGCTGCTTTGGCCCTCTTCAAAATGAACCTTGATGACTGGATGTGAGATAGGAAATTCACCCCAGGGATCTTGTCAGTCACCCTGCTAGACAGGGGTCCAGGGAAGTAAATGCTGTGGGAAGAAATAGCCAGGGAATTGTTATGTCTAGGCTTGTACAGGCCCTAGGGCTGATAGCCTAGTACCAATCTATGAACCTATGAACCTATATATACATATAGTTGGTTGATATATGTCACATGTATATTCATACATAAGTCTGTATACACATCTGTATAGTGCAACATATATATGGCCATGTGTGCATCTCTTCCTATACACACACACATATATATGTGTGTGTGTGTGTGTGTGTGTGTGTGTGTGTGTGTGTGTGTGTGTGTGTGTGTGTGTGTGTGTGTGTGTGTGTATGTATATATATATATATGTATATATAGATATATGTATATATAGCTATATATGTATGCACATCCTATGTGTACAGATATGCCTATTTATGTAGATATATATGTAGATATCTATAACTATATGTGCATATATATCTATTCTGATATGCCTATTACTGTCAATATATATGTAGATATCCATAAGTATATGTGCATATGTATTTCTATCTGTATATGTGTCGACATATATTGCTGTGTATATGTATATATCTGAGTTTTTATATGTATATATGCGTACATATACATATTCATCTATGCATGTTGCTCTCTCTCTCTCTCTCTATATATATGTGTGTGTGTGTGTGTGTGTGTGTGTGTGTGTGTGTGTGTGTGTGTGTGTGTGTGTGTGTGTGTGTGTGTGTGTGTGTGTGTGTATATCTATATAGATATATGGATAATTATATATACATATATGTTTACCATATGTCCAGAACATGGATTGGAGTCCTATCTCAGCCCTAATAGTCCCAACCTCTTAGTGCAAGGGGATGTCAGGTATGTATCGCAGGTATATATGTCGACTATTGCTACTGTAATAGGGGTTGTCTTCACAGACATGTTGTGTGTGGGAGGTCACATCTGCTTTTAACATGTGCACCATTGGCTACTGACAGACATCCTAAGGACATCATAGTACAGTACCACTGCTAGCACAGTAATGATCTTAAGGACTACAGCAGAGATATGGCTAATAAATGTGTACAGTCTGACACACTCTGGTCAGTCTAGAGGTATACACAAAACCCCTTAGTGCAAGACATGTGGACCAAGCCTGACAATGTGGATGTTAACACCCATGTAGATGTGTATATCACGTAAATACTGGTATACATTTGGCCCATAAGTTATGAATTCACACACCCCTGTCTGTCCTGACACATAATAACCACTGGTACAGAGGTGACATGGCCACATACTACCCACTAGTTAGTGACATACATCAGTACAGCATTCCACTGCTTTGCCAGAAATACATGACTGTTATGGTGGCCTGGCAGCAGTACATCTGGCAGCTATCTGGACATAGTATCATACTGGGTAAGTACACTAAGCTGCTAGGCATGTAACAAAGCACTGTGCAGGCTACAGGCAGACTGTCACAACACTGGCCTACATGTCTTATGTGGGAATACACATGTACCTGCATATATATAGCAGTCTGTACAAGCATGTCACAGCACAGAGTAACAGAAACCTGTGTGAAAGTGCATAACCACAATCAATGTGAACACAGCCACAGCCACATATGGTAACCTAGTGTAATATTACAGTATATGGACAATCTGATCAACACCATCCTCATATGCGCCACTCACACACTAACCCTACATATACTGGGCCACTACACAGTGTGGTCCAATGCCTGTCTGTGGTATGGGACATGTGTGTGTTTGGCCCTACAAACATGTAAGCCAATAGAACAATGACATCTACCATGGTCTATACACAGGCCAAGGTACATATTCACAATACACACACTGTTAACAATTGCCATAAGTACACAGATGTCAGCACTGTACACACATCCACAGAATGTCCAGGTTATGTCCTCAAATATAACCCCTACTATACATAACATGTGTAGCGGTCTGATATCTCACTGGCTTGTTATCAGATATGATGTTGATAAATTATGGTGTACAGAACATATGCACCTCTTACTGCATGACATATGTACAAAGGTTGACAGATTTGTGGCTGGAGACACAAACACAGGGCAATATTGACATGTTCCTGTGATAACCTTATATATTTACTGTTGTAACAGGGTTTGTTGTGACATATGACCTATGAGGAATATGAAGTCAGTAACTCTCATGGCTGTCACCATGTACTGACTGCAATCCTCACACTATGCTTCTGCAGTTCTCAGATAGGTGCTCTGTGAGTAACACAAGAAACAAAAGGCACCACACACTGCCCAGTCTGCAGATAACCTTACAGATGGGGCGGTTTCCTCAAAAACATAGCACTGTCATGACAGGTATTAAAACATGTAGATCAGCCATATCCACACACATCCTGTTAAACTGATATTACTCCAAATGCAGAATAGCAACACTTACATTCTGTAGTCATGTCAGGTCACCCACCCTCCTGTGTGTTGGCCTGTTTCCACAGTGTATGTTGTTAGAGGTAAATCCCCAATCCATCTGTGATGCTGTTTGCCAAACACCAGATCTAGGTCCTGCTCACAGTTAATGAAAAGGCCCAACACCAACATGATGTTCCTAGATATTGGAGTGTGTTTCCATGCAATTGGCTATGGAAATCTTACTACAGCTGTTCCACATGCAATCAGCTATAGAAGGGCTGCAATTCATGCAGAGGCCATCAGCTGATCATGAGCATCACTTACAAAACACATGCTGCTGCCTAAGCAAAGCAGGTGTAGTTCTCCACATCCACCAGAGAAGGAGTAAGAGAGGCAGATAGAGACAAAGTATGTCAGGGAGGGGGTTGGAGAGTAAAACCTAAGCATGTTTGTGTCACACACCTACCAGTACAAGGTATCAAACCCCTGACTGACTATGTATTGCTATCACATGTCTATGCAGTTATTGCATGCTCTACATAGCTTACATATTCAGGAGCTGTCCAAACGTATATGTGATGTTGAGTGACATCTGCAACAGTGATATGGTAGTGATATGGTAGATGTAGTACACATGCCTGTCCACATGAACAGGTGTCAGCATCAACACAACCACACTCTTTCAGGGACTCACACACATTGACACATTTGGCAGGGTCAGGAATATACTTCCTAACTAGTTAGTTTGCCACAATACAGTACTGTGCATGTATCACATGCACCCAAAGGGGTATCCAGAGGTTATATGGGCAAAGGGTATGTGGAGGTGTCTTACATCAGACAGCATTTTTCATTATGCCAATGGGGGTTGTAGTGAGTGTGAATGTGGTCAAAAGCATCATACACTACACACACACACACACACACACACACACACACACACACACACACACACACACACACACACACACACACACACACACAGGCAAAGGGTGCCAGTACTGACATGCATGTGTGCATTGCTTCATGGGTGTGTAGTTGTTGACTGTGCCATAAGGCTATACAAGGCTAGCTGAAGGGTATACCTTGGCATCAGGCCACATGACAATGGTCTGCAGTGTGGCTCAGGGGTGTATTGTCTGGATTGACCCACACAGGTGGGTATTGTATTCACCATCCAGTCACCTGGGTAACTATTGTGTGTGGATATTGCTGTTCAATGTTTGCCATATATGTGTTCTTTAGTCCATGACATGAATGCTGTCTGGGATGTACGCATGTCCAACATGAATGTACAGTGGCATGTGGAACTGTGCCTGAGATTTCTGGCCCATGTTGTGTACACAGATTGTTATAATCAGATGTACCTGTCCTGGCCTCATGTGCTGGGAACAGGTAATGGACAACAGGCTGACCCTGCACCTACTTTTATAGCATGATATAGGTATTCCCTGGTGTCAGTGGCATCTGATCATAGAGGGCATGTGTATAAGGCATGGTATGTCCTTTGTGGGTCACATTTGATGGCACCACAGGTGATGCAGGTGTCCAGTGGAGAGAATAGTGAAGGCACACTGTCTGCATGTATGTGCGTATTATACTGATGGACAGGGTGCCATGCCCTCTATAGTCCACTGCAATCACACCATGGTTACTATCTGTGGGCAATATGCAGGGTACTATCAACATAGCAGTTGTTGCCTAGGCAAGTGTGTTTGTGTATGAGACATGGGTTGAGAGTGTTTTTTCTGTGTAATATAAGGACTGCAAACTTTGTTCGCCAGGCCTTGATGTCACATGTAGGTGTATGAATTGTCACCCCAGCCTCTTGGCTATTTCACATATGTTATCCTTGTAAGGTGGACATTTTGACATATAATAGGGCCACCATCTAAGAAATTTGCAAAACCCACTCCACAATTAGTCCAGTTGTTACATACTCACAGCCACCTCCACACAGGATACAAATAACAAACACAGACACACACCTGCCTTGTCTGGGATTAGAACTCCTACCTAACTTGTTTATTACACTGCAGCATTACACAGTTATAGGAAGCACCATGGAGATTACTGGTGGACTCCTTCCCCAAAGGTGTATTTCACAGTGAATGACATCGGCAGCCTTGCCAAAGTAGGGCATTTGAATTGTAGTGAGTGTGACTAGTCTAAAATGCATCACTTGTTGTACAAACAGAGACACACACACAGTTGCCATGTTTGGGATTAGAACTTCTACCTAACTAGTTTATCACACTACAGCATTACTTAGTTATAGCATGCGCCACAGATATTAATGGCCTACACTTTTCCCAAAGGTGTATTTCACAGTGAATGACATCAGCAGCCTTGCCAAAGTAGGGCATTTGAATTGTAGTGAGTGTGACTAGCATAAAAAGCATTTGTCCCTACACAGACAGAGACACACCATTTGCCATATCTGGGATCCGAACTCCTACTTAACTAGTTTATTAGGGTTTATATCACATAATCAAACTTCCAAAATATCAAGCACCATAAGCTTGAACTTGGAAGTTCAAAATGTGGTAACATTGAACGCTCAGAACAGCAATTTTTTTCCGAATGAAAAAAAATGTGCTGCTCCGAGAAACACACACACAACACAAGCACACCAAAAGTTAAATAATCCACACACACATACACTTTACAAAACCCTACTTCTAACCCTACACTAAACCATACATACAGTACTACCTATCCACTTACCTTAACCCGCCCCCTAACTCTAAGGTCCGTAACTATCGCACACTTTCCCAAAGGAGCTATACCTAAACAAACTAAATAATACACACACATACACTTTACAAAACCATACCTGTAACCCTACACTAAACCATACATACAGTACTACCTATCCACTTACCTTAACCCGCTCCCTAACCCTAAGGTCCTTATCTATTGCACCACAGTGGAGGATATAGCAAAGCCATTGAACGGCCAATCGAAATCTTGCCAAGCGGCTTCGCTATTTTCTGCTTTCGATGTTGTGGTTTTGATATTATAGAATTCGAAGTTTTGAGACTTCGATGTTACAATATAAA
Source organism: Protopterus annectens (assembly GCF_019279795.1). NCBI lineage: Eukaryota > Metazoa > Chordata > Ceratodontiformes > Protopteridae > Protopterus > Protopterus annectens. The sequence continues at coordinate 723,919,767 of NC_056731.1, forward strand.
CCTGTTTATCACACTACAGCATTATACAGTTATAGCACATGCCACAGAGATTACTGGGCTGTACCTTTCCCAAAGATGTATTTCACAGTGAATGACATCAGCAGCCTTGCCATAGTAGGGTATTTAATGTGTAGTGAGTGTGACTAGCCTAAAAAGCATTGCTTCTTATAGAGACAAAGAAACACACACACAAACATCCACACTTACCAGGTGTGGGAATAGAACTCCTACCAAAGTACTATATCACACTACTGCTTTACGCTGTTATAGGACACACCACAGAAGTTACTGGGCTATTTCTTTCCCAAAGGTGTATTTCACAGTGAATGACATCAGCAGTCTTGCCAAAGTAGGGCATTTGATTTGTAGTTAGTGTGACTAGCCTAAAAAGCATTGCTCCCTACACAGACAAAAACACACACACAAACATTCACACCTGCTGTGTGCTGGAATAGAACCCCTACACTACAGCATTATGCTGTCATTGGACCCTCCACAGAGATTAGTCAGATACACCTTTCCCAAAGGTGTATTTCACAGTGAATGACATCAGCAGCCTTGCCAAAGTAGGGCATTTGTATTTTAGTGAGTGTGACTAGCCTAAAAAGCATTGCTCCCTACACAGACAGAAACACACACACACACACACACACACACACACACACACACACACACACACACACACACACACACACACACACACACAAGCACACACATGCACACAGTTGCCATGTTTGTGATTACAACTCCTACCTAACTAGTTTATCACACTACAGCATTACACAATTATAGGATGCACCATGGACATTATTGGGCTAAACCTTTCCCAAAGGTGTATTTCACAGTGCATTACATCATCAGCCTTGCTATAGTAGGACATTTGAATTGTAGTGAGTGTGACTAGCCTAAAAAGCATTGTCTTCTACACAGACAGACAGACACACACACACACACACACACACACACACACAGTTGCCTCATCTGGGATTAGAACTCCTACCTAACTTGTTTACCACACTACAGTATTACTCAGTTTAGTTTAGGATGCACCACAGAGATTAATGGGCTACTTTATTCCCAAAGGTGTATTTCAAAGTGGATGACATCAGCAGGCTTGTCATATTAGGGCTATGGGGAGGGCACTGTGTGTGCATGGGCCATAACCCATTCATCTAAAGGTTGACACACCACACGTAGGCACACACAGGTTTTCATTCTGCAGGTAGGTGCATACAACTGCTAGGTGACTACTGCCTTGTACAGTCATGTTGCACAGCTAGCACTTGCTCCACAGAATCTGTAATGCTGACAGATACCAGTGGCTAATTTCTACAGTGAGTGACATTTACACATCATGTGGTTGTAGCCATTTGGCTGTGTGCTGGGTGGGACAGGCCTCATGATGGAAGGCTCTTTGTCACTGTCACTCTATTCCACACATCTATGTATGTCTACTTTTGGCATATTATAGTGGGTTATCCTTGGATGTCTGTATTCCTATACAATGTGTGTGCAAATCATGACTGGTGCATACTGAGGACTGTATGCATTAACATCTGCAACTGTCAGATATGTATGGTCCACTGTTGTTTGCAGACATAGGCTTCATTTGTTTAAGTGTGTGAGCATGCCCAGTATGCCCTTCTGTATTGAATGTGTGGATCCATTCCACATAGTTTGTACTCCAGTGCAGACCTTTGTGTTGCACACCTACAGGTAGCAAACTGTTTCTGCAGAGCATCTGTAGATCATTTGGCAATATGGGGTCAAACTGTGCAAGGGTTAGTGTGTACTGTAGGGGATTGTGTCTATACTGCTTCTGCTACATGGTACTAGTGTGCAGTGATATTCAGACATGTGTACTGTTATACACTGTGATGTTTTATGTCCTCAAGTACTGTCAGGTGGACAGTCTTGCTCACAGTGATGTCCTGGGGAACAAGGGTGAATGCAGCTGTGTCCAGTATTGTGGGCAAACACCTACATATTCATGGAACGTTATGCCATTCTGGAGGGGGAGCTGCAGACACTTTCTGCTGGGTCTGTGTATCCAGTTCAGCACCTTGGCACAGTGCTGGCAGAGGATCCCATACTTGTACATCCATCAACATGACAGTATGGCCTTATCTTGCTGTGGTAATACCTCACAGCTGTACAGATTCACACAGCTTACCCAGAGGCAGGGGTCATAAGTCAGGACATTACCCCTATTGTGGTATATGGGCAGGTTTGTAGCCACCCATTTATGTGTTTACAGCCAGGGATAGTATGTGCACACAGCTGTGTGCTGGACCTTGCACATTCCATGCTGCCCATGCTCCCACCCCCCTCTATTATTGTATCCCCTTCCATACATTATGCATACATTTTCTGATACTTTCTCTAAGGTTATCACCTCATCACAACTGTGTTTTGGTGTTGGTCCACAGTTCATGCAGTGAGACATGGTGGGCGCGTTACTGTGGTTTGTTCACATGGCCTTGCATATGGCTTATGTGGAATGTGTTATGTTGTTATTTGTATGTCCATGACACAATATGCATTGGCAGTATGTGTGAGACACAGGGCTTTGGCAGAGGCCTGTAGGCCATTTGGTGGTGATGCAGGCCAGCTGTGGCAGGCCTTTGCATTCTGTCAGTCCTACAGCCCCAGACTGCCATACAGTATATTCCCCTGGGGTGACAGGGTAGGTGTGTTAGGTGTTCATGCCAATACTTTCTATCAGTATTGATCAGGTGGTGTGGATACTGACAGGGTGCTACCTACAGCTAGGGACACACCTGCATGGGACACCTGCACTGCCTGCTGCATTCTTTCACTATTGCCATACACAGGTGGGGGGTCATATTGTACCCAATCCCAACAGCAGGGATAAGACCAACAAGGTGCCTGTGGGTGCTGTTTGGGTGAGCTGGGTGCATGTGTGCTTTGGACACTACTTGCATCTGACTCATAGATATGCCTGGGGCATTCCAGTTATGCTGGCATGTGCAGGTACATCAGCTGTTTCCCAATACATCAGTCCTATCACCTTTGTGATCTGCAAGTGTTCGGCTAGACGACACCGGTACTCCCTACTACAATCCCAGATAATGTGATGCATACCTATATGTACAATTCCAATGGTGTGTCCATTTCACAGTTACACATTGTATACTGTATGTCTGGGGTACTTTTCCCTGTGTACTGCTTGTATATCTAGCCCAACAGCCATGTCATGTCCATCTTTCAGATGGTGACACATATTACCACCAGACATTTACAATGGCTTACTGCTAGCGTGTGTTATACTGGTAGGAATTGTCTTTGGCACTGCAGTTGTGTGGACTTGGCTCTGTCATCATCAGTAGTGGGCAATGGCCACCAGGTCAAACCTCAACATGCATACACACTGACCACTCTCACACAATATGAAACACATACCAACCTAACACACACATACCTGCATATTGTACAAATGCTACAATATATCTTGCTACCTTTGCCACCTCGGGGCATATGTGCTCCACTGGTATTATACCTACACATACATGTTACTACATTTCTACATAGGATTGGGGGGGCACACCTAACTGTTACTACATGTCTACATAGGATTGGGGGGGGACCTGCCTGTTACTACATGTCTACATGGGATTGGGGGGCACACCTGCCTGTTACTAAATGTCTACATAGGATTTGGGGGGCACTCCTGAGTGATTCTACATTGCTACACAGGATTGGAGAGACATACCTGACACTTGTATACATTTGCTATGACTGTACTGGTATGTCAGGTACTCCATTTCATTCTGTTTTCTAACCTATCATGCTGACTAGAGGCATATCAGTGTACTACAGGTTTTAGGTGTGATTGACCTACATATTAGGTTCTGACTTCCTACCCTTCAGAACTAATATCTCACTGCCTGACATGATATAGTCTGTCTGTGTAGGCTGGGGGGGGGGGCGGTTACCCATAGGCATCATTCAGAGGCCTTAGGACAGCCTTTGTTTGTATTTATCTACACCTGTCCTGCTGGCTGAGACTGTTGTTGGGTATGTGAACTTCCCTGACTGGCATGTGTGTGTCATATGGACACACATGTAGCACAGCACGTTTCCTGCAGTGGGTTTTGTCACCATGTGTAGTACTGGGTACTATGGTGACACCAGTATTTGTTACAGATCTCATGCTGCTACTATAGGTGTCTACTATCTGCTGGCATCCCATTCAGCCACCGGATTCCCTTGCATGCTCACATCCATACCATAGATACAGGTAGCAACACATACTACTCCATTTGGCAATTGGTAAGGGGAGTGACTTACCTTGTGGGTGTGCCAGTATTGAGGATGGTGCTGGAGGGCTGCCTATGATGGATGCACATGGTACACTCCCTACACATGGTTGAGCACAAGTAGTGCCATGTTTGGCATCCCTTTTATTGTATGTGCGAGTTAGAGAGAGGTGTCATTCCCTGGGTCCCTCTTGTGTCAGTTTATGTACTCTGCATTGCCTCTTTGCCAAGGCCAGGGCATACTGGACATGCCTCCTTCTGCCTACTGTGGCAGGCTCAGGTTTTCCTCCTCTGAGTCACTCCATGCTTGTGCAGGCCTTGACAATGGTGGTGGGTTGTGTGGCCCTGCCCTGTGCTGTTCCTTCTGCAGCTGTTTCCACACGATCATATTGTGTAGCATGGCACATATGATGACAATTTGAGTACATGTAGCTGGTGAGCACTGCAAGGCTCCACCGAATGTATCCAGGCACCAGAACCATGACTTGAGCATCCCAAACACACAATCTATTATAATTCTGGTCTGTGCATGTCCCTCATTATGGTGTTCTTGTTTGGGTGTGTGCATTTCTGATAGGTGTCATCAGCCATGGCTCCAGTGTGTAGCCAGCATCCCCACTAGGTGACTGTAAGGGATGTTCCCATTGACAAATCTCTGGTACAGCTGTTTCAGATGCCAGATGTGGGAATCATGATAGCTTCCAGGGTAGCCAGCACACACATTCATTAGTATGCCCTGGGCATCGCACACAACCTGGCAGTTGATGGAGGGAAGCCCTTGCTGTTGATGTAGACCCTACCCCGCTCACCAGGTGGTGCTTTGATGTGTTTGTCCATGTAGTCTATAGCACCCACTACCTCAGGGTATTCTGCTATTTGACAGAAGAGGTGCATATTGCTGGCCAATGCCTCATGGGTGTTGGAAAAATATATGTTCACACTGGCATTGGCTGACATGGCATCCAAAAACTGGTGGAGTACCCTGGATGCTGATGCCTGTGAAATCTCCATGATATCCCCAGTTGGCCTTTGGAAGGTACCTGTAGCTAGTATTCTGAGGCCTACACATACCTTGGTATCCACTGGGATGGGTTCCCCTCTGTTAGTTCTGTGTATGAGGCGTGACCGGCACAGCTTAACAATTTGCTGTAGAAGGTCCCTGTCCACCCTATAGTGTTCCACTATCTCCAGCTCATGTAGCCTCTGGTAGGTTACCCTGGGTCTGTACACTCTTCTCTGTCTCCTCACTGTGGGTTGGTCAACAGCTTTCTCATCCTCACCACCCTCAGCCTCTTCCACATGTTGTTGTATGATCGCTATTGCAGCCCCTATCATTTTGTTGTTTTTGTTTGTTAAAATTCCCCCGCTTGTATACACCAGTGGTGTAGAGTATGTAGGAAAACCAGAAGGAAAGGTGTTTGCATAGTTTATAGTAGTGTTCTGGGCTGGGCTGCTGCCTGTGTAATTGGCTAATTCTGATACATTTCACCTGCCAGCTATGCTAGTTCTCCCTGATTACCTTCCTACTGCTGTTTTCCCTTCCCATTGCCTTCCTGTTTAAGCTTGGGGGCGTACTGAGCAAACACAGTGCTGAAATGTGCACAGAGCTGCTATTTCCTGGTTTACTTTTTTTTTTCCCTTTAAAACCCAGTGCACGGCATGCACATCCACTTAGGCAATTTAATTAGTGCTAGGTAACCTTAGACCTCTGCTAAGCTAAGGGCAAACCCAAGCCACAGGGCTCCAATCCACTTACAGTATGCCTGACACACTCCCTTATGATGTCAGCTAACTCCTAGGCTTGCACCAAGCTATTCCTGCTCTTACACTGTTGGATGCTGACTAGCATGCAGGGAAAATCTCGGATTCAGTATCATTCCCCTCATTTGCACAGGATTGCCTGCTGATGCATAGTTACAGGTCCCACACTGAGCCTCCCCCCTTAGCAACCATTATTAACTGGCCATGTTGTCTTCTGTCTGCCATTGAGTATAATGGCAAAATAGTGGTTTTGGTTAGAATGCTTATTTATTATTTTTTTTTCGCCCGATCCCATTTGCGTGACACTGCCCTATGCATAAACAGCCAAGATTGGCTAACAAAAAAAATAAAAGTTGATTTTGTTATTTTTGCAACTGTTTTCCATGCCAATGGCCTTATATTTGGCCATTGGCATGCTTTCTACATAATCTCCACCCTTTATTTGAAGCTGTCATGGCTCCGTTTTGTAGTTTGCAGAAATGTACTTGGTTACTGGCTGAGTACATTTCTGCAGATTACACTAGTCCTGTACAGCCAGCTTCCAGCTTCCTGGATCACAAATTCACCTTATTTGCATGGATTTCACCTGCAAATGGGGTAATTTGCATTCAGGGGCTGAGTCCATGCAGGACTAGTGCAGCAGCGCTCGTGCATGTCCCTACAGCTTATTTCTGGATCATACAGCAGACATATTGCCTGCTAGAGTTCCTGCACTGGGGGTTAGTGTACATTTAGTGTAGGCTTTAATGGCTCCTAGGGACTCTTTATACTATGTGCAATGGGATCTTTTCCATACATATAAGCTAGCATCATCTTAAGCAGATGGGACCTTGTTTTAATGTTTCATCTGAAGAATGACACACTTAAGAGTGGAGCACTGCCTAATACTGCACTGCAATGTCAACAATTTAGTCACCTCCCTAACTCATTCCACAACTGAGTGACTATAGAGCCGCATCTCATGACCCTTTCCCACATGATAGAATTGCAGTCACCTGTCACCATGTCTCATGCCCCCTGTGCAAATGATGATAACTGCAGCGTAACAGCCATCTGGTATGTATGGGTAAGGTCATATTTAATTTACAGTGAGGCTGGACAATGTATTGTAATGCAGTAATTATAAGTCTTGGTTGTGATAATGCATGAATTAGTTTTACTCTTTGTGGTCTTTATCAAGGGCCATAGTTGTAGTCAAGATGCCTCCTCTTTGCCAGTGCTCATATATATTGCACCCGTCTCTACCCTGCATGGAGTACTGCTGTGGCCAATTCCTCTAAAAATCTGCTCCAAACTCCTCATCCACTGATGCAACATATCTTTCAGGTAGTACTGTGATGTTCCTAAATTTTATCAGTTTGCATTCTACCATATTATGTAATATGATATAAGCCACAAATAAATATCTACACTTCTCAAGTACATATTGCGGTGTGTTACCAGTTGTATAAAAATAGTGACACCATCCCTTTAGGAATCCAAACTCATGTTCAACAAAACTCCATATCTGTGAATATGTGGTATTGTATACCAGCTCAATTATGGTCTATAGGATTCAGATGGAGCTCATCATCCATAATCCATGCCATATCAGCTACAAGCTATAATAGTTGACACCATTATAAGTAGCCTATTTACTGTTTAAATAGGAAATGCATATTCTAATCTATGTATCTGGGAATAGGAGTACCTACAAACTAGATAATCCTGGAGACAGACACCCTACACCCTGCACAATATTCTGGTAGAGGGTCTATATGTTCCAGATGTGAGAATCATGGGAACCTTTTGGCTGGCACACAGATAGTTTGTATTAAATACCATGTGCATTGCACACCACCTGCCATTTGATGAGAAGGAAGCCTTCCTGGTTGATGTACTGAACACCATGTAGAGCAGGCAGGCCATTAATAGCAATGTGGATGCAGTCAGTGTCTCCCCCCCCGATGTTCTCAGGAAATGGCCTATGTTGTAAAATGTCTGCATAGTATTGTATATCTCCTCCACTTGCTGCAGTTTGAACAACATATGCTTCTCGGCATGATGCAGTATGACATCAAGGAACTGCTGTAGGGTCAACAACCTCGATGCTTGTTATGCTCCTAACATGGCTCCTGTTAGGTGTTGAAATGTTCCATATGCTAAGGATATTTAATATTACAAACCATTGTGTCCAGAGTGATAGGCAGTCCATGTATTGCATTGGTTCAGTGTTAGAGCAACACAGCTGCAATTGTCGAATGGTGGTTTTGTCCATACTGTATTGGGTGACAATGTTGTGGTTATGGAGCTGATGGCATCTTAGCTGCATGCAGACCCAATGTAGAAAGCAATAATGAGCAATATCATGGAGAACTATCTCTACGAGCAGCCATTATACTTGGTGTTCAGCTAGGGCTACTTCCATTCCTAGCACAGTAGTTTGAGTGAAACTCTTGTGCTCTGAGAAATATTGATGTTCTTAACAAATGAGTGCTCCAGCTCTTAGAACTGGATTTATATATCCCTGAATCACCCTGCCATGATTGATTTGTCACTTGTACACAAGGTGAGTTCATTAGCAAGATGGCACTCATTTGTATGCCACAAATACTTCTCCTGCAGTGTAATATTTCTATATGTATATATGACCCCCACACACTCTGTGTGGTAGCACATATTGTACTATTTTATGTAATAATATGACCAAAATGTTGCAGAATATCTCCTGAATTTGCAGAAGTCTGAATGTATAAGCTCATGAGGCAAAAAAAAAACAAACTTTTCATATTGTCTTAGTCCCTAATAAATAGATGACATAAAGTTTCAAGCACTCTTCCCAACTTTCCCAAACTTTCTTTTCAACGGCAAGACAAAAGTAACCATTTGAACACTCTCTTGTTGCACAACTGTTCTACAGACTTATACTATGAACCAGATGGATACGGATGTGCTGTAATGTTATGCTGATATTGCCAATCACTGTGGCTCTGTAATTACTAAAATGGTAAAGTCCTTACTAGAAAGGTTTCTGTCTTTACTTTTTTTGACTTAGTTTGTGTTACAATTTATATTATTTTGGTTAACTTAAACTGCTGCAGTATTGTTAAATGTAACATCAATGTATTTATTTTTTCAATATAAAATTTCTTGCTTGTTTTCATTTTATTTTCCTAACATCTTCTTATTTGTTAATGAATTAGTACCCATAACGTTATAGATTTAAGACTGAAATTATTGCAGCTTTAACTGTTTATTAAAAAAATAAGTAATGATTTAAAGTGTTATCTTGATTTGCTTTATCGTTCAGGTAAAGCAATACATCAGTTTTGTATATATCCCGGAGCCTGTCTGGTTAATTTGTATTAGTTGTGCTGAAGCTAGACCAAAAGGTCAAAGAGGTTACATTGTATTAATTCAGAAAATGAGCAGGACAGTTTTGCTGTTAACCCTTCATGTCTGTATGATAAATATTAAAGCTGTTTACAGCAAATAGTGACACTGTGTGATAAAAGTCCATAAGATATTTCTTCTTACAAGATCAAGCTGATGCTTCATACTTGCATGGAAAACACACTTGCTAGAAATTAAATTGACATCTCTACAGTCCGTGTTGTATCCATGAAACTGCCTCATGTTCTGTTTAATGATTTTATGCAGCTATGATTATTTGATTGCTTTTTAACTTCAAGAATTTATAAGTGTACTCTTGGCTGTGATGGCTGTGTCAAGTAGGCAAATAAGAAAAGTAATCAGGAGACCTGAAATGAAATACATCTCAAAATGTTCTATTTTATTTGATGATTTTATGTAGTATATTTTTGTGGCATTGACTAGAGTGCCCATTAATGTCAGAATGGCCTTGGTCTGTGTTGTTTTTATGAAATGGGATGGTAGCTAGATAGAACACCAGTTCTGGGACTAACACAGAGCTTAATTATCATATATTTTTTTTCATTTGATATTATTAATGCATGGCTATCTGCTCAGAGCACACTAAAAGGTGTAAAAATGGAAATCTGCAGTGTCTTTAAAAGTATAATGACTGTTTAAAGCTATCAGTTTCTGATTATTCACAATTATAATTTTTTTTGATACTTATTGAATGATTTGCATGTAATATTGAAGGCTACTACATAAAAACTGCATTGGTGGTGCTGCGGTAGCATTGTCGTCTCACGGTAAGATGCTGTCTGGTTCGATTCTCAGCTAGAGCATCTTCTGCGTGCAGACATGCATGAATGGGCGTACCTTCATTGAAGGTTGTGCATCAGGGCTGGTAACTCGGCACGTAAAAATCAACTACCAATCATTAGCGGACCGGAGTTCCGCTGTGGCGACCCCTAACCGGGAAAAGCCAAAAGACACAACAGCATTGAAGGCTACTACATAATGTTACTAGCTTTTTGTCACAATGCATTTCTGTATATCCCAAATGCCTAAATAAGTACATGTAGGTTTAAAAGATACAAATTAAAGTCTAACTCTGTAAATAATATTTCTTTTTTCACCTACAACTGTTTTGTTGCATACTCTGTAACTGTCACTAAAAGATGCTAGTTACACAATTTGAATTGCATGCTGCAAGTGCTGTGTGGATATTGATCACTGCTGCAGTAGCTTAAGCTATATGGTTTATATCCTGCATAGGACCTTCCACGTGCCAAAACCATATGCAGCTTGAGCTGAGCTGATTAAAAGACAGGTGAGAGTGCAAAGCTCTCCAGAGCTTTCCTGCTGCCAAAGAGGGCCCTGCTCTGTGTGCTTTTGACGATCGACAGTCAGCTAAAATTCTTCCATAGTCAGCTAATATTCTTCCACTAATGGGCAGGTATGTTTCCCTTGTGGAAAGAATAAACTTCTATATTACTTTTTCATTGTTTAAACTAGTTTGCTGACTGAAACACCTATTTTAAATCTAAGGGAAGTTATTTTGATGGACTGTCTTGCTACTTTTATACAATTTTAAATGGTAGGATACTTTTTTACTTTTGTGATGACAGGTTGTCTAAAGTTGTTTAAAGCTATTTTTTTCTGTGGAGAAACACTACTCATTTTACTTTTGGGGTGGGAAAGATGTTTGAAGTGCCTTTTACTGTTTTTTTTTTTTTTTAATTTCCTATTTTCCTTCCTCAAGAATCAAACATCATTTTTGGCTTAATCATGGAATAACCAGCCAGTATTTTGGACGTTTTTCCAGCTATAAAAACAAAAACCTTGCTGAACAGGACTTGCCACTATATCAGTTTAGACTTGATCTCAGCCAGAGGAGGATAACTCTGCTGTGTCAAAAACTAGTTTGTCAACACATCTTCTTCCTTGGATCACTCCAGTGTTTCTGCCATGGCTTGAGGGTCAATCACACCCTGACCAGCTGTCGGGGTCCTTTCACTGGCCAAGGGAGACCCATTCTAGTTTTTCATGTTAGAAGAAGCAGAGAATATGCCCCTGATTAGCTGTAATGTTGTTTCCATCCTGGTGAAGTTGTTGCAGGCGATATTGTCTGTTTGTCTAAATTTTCCTGTCAAAAAGAGAGAATAAACAAAACCTTTCTCTTTTCCTGTGTCACTTGCTCTGGACAGCAATAATTTATTGGGCTTGGCTCAGCAACTTGGTCAGGCTTTTAGCCATCTTGTAAGGTTGTTTCCTGGTAAAAGAAAAAGGGATTCATTTTATCCTGAAGAGGTTCAAGATTTTAAATCGGTAGGAGAATGTATAGGGACAGGTGCAGGTTTTTCTCCTTATTTCCCCTCAAGTTCCCAATTCAGAATTAGAGGAGCGTATGATACTGAATCTCCTTGTAAGGGATTCAATTTCTTTATCACTTTTTATGAATGTGCCAGTGTTTTTAGTAGGAGAACACAGGGGTTTCTCAAGCCCTCAGAAAATACCATGAGTTGTTACAAATGAAATTCTCAAGACCTTCTCCCATCTCTCCCAGTTCTGACAGCCTACTGCATTAAGACAGCAGATAGAATGTATAAAGTTCATTTGTTTTTCAAGTTTGTATAAATTAATTCCAAACCTAATCCAGCAGCTATAGCTTTAGTTAATTCAGCTGCGTCCAAACATTTTCTTAATTCTGACCCTTCTCCTTCTGCCAAGAATGGTAAAGCTACTAGTAAGTTTGGGGTGTATGCCTCTGCAGTTTGATTTTTAGAATTTTGAATTGTCAGGATCACGTGTTAAAGTTTATACTGACTAATTATGAAAGTGTGAGGAATGTTTTGGCTATAGTTTTCTGCTGTGAAGAGAAGTCTGCTTTGTGTCAGTTAGTTTCTTTCATTTCTCAGGTCACTACTCATTCTTTGAAACATGTTTATGACTCTGTAGATACAATTTCCATGACTGATGTCCGGGAAGTTTGCTTGGCTGCACTCTCAGAACCTTCCAGAAAATGTCAAAAAAGTAGGATTTTGAATTCTTCTTTAGATACATTTTTAGTTGTTGGAACCTCTGCTCCAGAGGTTATCATAAATGTGATGAGAAAGGTAAACTGATTTAAAGAATTTCTCAGAGTTTTCATCCCTCCTTCTCTAAATTTATCAAGGGATTTACTACTCCCTTATCCAGTGTTGACAAGAAACAGAACAAATACTCAGCTGGTAAGCAGACATTTAAAAAGCAATGATAGTAAGACTTGTGCCAAGGCTCCACATTTTAAAACCTAACTCTCTTTGTTTAACGCTAACATTGCTATTTAACATATCTACTACTAACAATGCCAGGTGAAGCCTAACTATGCTAATGCCTGATACATTATGCACTGTTAATAGATTCAATGTATTTGCTTATCCATTGCCAATTTCTGTCATTACCACTAATTTAATTAATAACTATGTTACCTTTGTAGTATATATGCTTCATATTTATTCACATTCTTTGTTCATGTTATTGTGTATCTTTTCTCCCCTGGGCCTCTGTTGAAAATGGGCTCATAAAGACCCAGTGGACTATCATAAACAAATGCAAATAAATAAATAAATAAATAAATAAGGTTCTAAAAGGAAAGTTGGAACTCTTTCAGAACAAATGACAGGCAAATAAAGCATAATAACTATTTAAGGGACCTTGCCCACCCCCACCCCCCCCTCCTGTAGTCCTTTATCCCTTCCAGAAAGTCAGAATCTCCATTTCTCTCTTTGGCAACAGATTGTTTCAGACAACTAGGTTCTGAAAGTGATCCATCAAAGATACAGATTGCAGTCAGAGGAAATTCCTCCTCTCATATTGCAGTTAGAGGAAATTCCTTCTTTCCAGGGGATTCCACCTCACCTGCCAGACCAAACCAAAGCTTTCCCACTTGGGACAATGATTTTATCTCATTCAAGTCTATAGTGCCTTTTTTGTATAGTCTCAGTTAACACCCACCCGTAACTCCTTAAGGCATCCATTTATTGAGACTAGCTTGTTAAGTGACCTGACATCTAATAATAGGCAGTATAAAAAGGGCAAGGAGTTATTAACAAAATGACATTAACATTGTTAATGCAGTGTCCCACAGTACAGAAACAAATCACTGACACTTATTCATATTTTTCATATTTATGATCATATTTTTACAAATGAGATCCCTACATGCAATAGTATGGTGTAAAATGCCATGGTGGGAGACAGTTAGTGTCCATTTCATATCATATTATACTGCAGATAGTGTTAGCAATTCTGAAAATAATCAATATTTTCATATGTATTCAATACTTCAAAAACAAAGAAACTTACAAACTATTGCATGCATTAGATAAAACCATAGGTGTTGTTGATAAAAATTGTAAATGATAGTTACACTGTAAGTTGCACATCCTAAGAGATATCCAGTGCTATTTATATAGCTAATTATATAATTAATCATATATTTCATATTTTGCAAATGGTTTCATAAACTTGCACTCAATTGAGGAATTTCATGCTGCCATGTGAAAGTTCTGTGTGGTTAAAAAAGTGTTCTGACAATAGATGTCTAGGCATTACAGTTTCCAAGATATGGCAACCTGTGAAAGTTTAGCAAAAAATATAATGCTTGGTTTGTGTGTATTATTATATAGTATTTATGGAATGTCTATGAATGCAATGACTATTATCACTGTAAATAATACTTCTTACCAATAACATGGCTGTTTATACAGTTTTAATATATTTTTATTTATGAAATATTTACATTTGCTTATGTTATGCTTATGTTGATTCTTCAGAAACTGCTCCAGAATGCAAGAAAATGTGAAGGCTATTAGAGGTGTGGCATTCCATACCACAAAGGAGTTAAGAGTTACTCATGAATGTTTTAGTACCAAACAAAGAAAATGCCTGCAGACCAATGCTGGATCTTTCTTTCCTTCCTAAATCAGTTTGTGGAAGTGCCCAAATTCAAAATGCTTTCACGTCATAACCTATTAACCCTTTTCCCTAGTAATCTCAGATTTAAAAGATGCACAACATAACAGTTGTCTTCATTCAGATTTTTAGGTGTTTAAAGTTCTCTGTATCTGAATCACATTTTCACTTCTCTTCCCTACCCTTTGGGCTATTCACTCCTCTAAGAGTATGCACAATGTGTCAAGTTCCAGTCATAGTCCATTGCAGCCTACAGGGCAGCCATACTTTTCTCCATATTTAGATGACTTACTTATCTTTTCTGAATCTTTTTCAAAGTGGCAGGAATCTATCACTTGGGTTAGAGATTTGTCACATAGGCTGGGATTCCAAGAGAATATTCAAATCTTTTTTGCCACCATCACCATCACAGAGGATTTGTGTTTCTTTCTGTGTCTACTAGACACCTCAGTACAAAGATCTTTTCTTCCTTAGGAACAAATAGATTTATATTTAAATCTATTCCTGAGGTTTTCCACTTAGACGCCTGTTACTGAGAGGGAATACCTCAGTATTCTGGGTCTCATGGCATCCATGATTTTCATGACACCTCTTGCAAGATTCTATCTGAGAAAATTACTTTAGTATCTGAAGTAGCTTTCATCCCAGCACCAACATGCTTTATCTTTTCAAATTCCAGTTCTGTGGGTTGTGAGACAAGAAGTCACTTGGTGGAGACATCAAATATCCCCGAATCCAGGTCTGACTTTCTCCACTCCTGCAGTCAGTCAGAACAGATGCCTCAGTCTTTGATTGGTGAGCAATATTAAGGGGGACAAAAGTGCAAGGTCTGTCAAACAAGACAGACCAAAGCACATAAACATAAAAGAGATACTAACTCTTATAAAGGCTTCCACCCCCCTGAATTATCTGCAGTCAACAGGACCTCTTCAGGTAATTACACACAATACCATCATGATATACTACATAAACAAGCAAGGGGTAACCAGTTCATCTCCTGTATGAAGACTAGTTGTGTCAGCAATGGGTATAGTTTTATAGCACAACCTCACTCTACCATTCTGGCAGAGCAAAACTGTGTAGCAGATAAGCTGAGCAGGGCAAAGCCAAACCCCCATGAATGGATATAAGATTGGGATCTTCCAAGATTTCGTCCATCTATGGGGAGTTCTTAATGCAGACATTTTGCCTCTTCTCTAAACAATCAACTGGCAAAATTCTGTTTCAGAACATGAAAGAAGACCTGGGAGAAAAATGCCTTTTTTTCCTGGACAGAAATGTTCCTGCATGTTCTTCCGCAGTTTTCCCTGATATCCATGATACTTCTGAAGATTCAGAAGGAATCTCCAAAGGCCATTGTGGTGACTCCCTTCTGACTTAAGCAACAGTGGTTCTCCCTTCTTCTGGAATTGGCCACGGGCAATTATCACAAAATTCCTTACAGACGACTAAATGTATTCACATAAAAAACAGGGATGTTTGTTACATTCCATTCCTGAAAAAATCACAGCTAACTACCTGGATGATAGGGTCTTAATACCTTCTAGGCACCTGTTTATAGGGGATGTGTAACAAGTACTAATGGAAACAAGGAAACTTGCTAGGAGAAATCATATACAAGAAAATGGAAAAGATGCTCCTGTTGATTCCAACAAAACAACCAGTACCCATTCAAAGCTAGTGTTTCTGTATTTTTTCAATATTTGTGTGAGTTACTTTCCTATAGCCCATCTTACTACTCTGTCAAGGTTTAGTTGTCAGCCACTTCAGCATGTTTACCTATGGATTCTCCTCTTTCAATATATTCTCATATGAAAATATTTTTAAAGGGGTGCTGCATAAGACTTATCCAAGAAAAATAGTGACTCCTCCTTGGGATCCTAATCTTGTGTTAAAGAAGCTGACACTTGTTCCATTTCAACCAGCTCATCTGGTTGACTTGAGGTTTTTAAAATGGAAAACAGTTTTGCTGAATGCTCTGACCTCTGCAAGAAGGGCAGCTGAGTTGCAAGCTCCAAGCTCTTATGGTGGATCAATCGAATCTCATTTTTCACAAAGATAGGATTTCTTTGAAAACTAATCCTTCTATTATGCCTAAAGTGGTATCTGTGTTTACTTTAAGCCATACACTCCAATCCCTGTGCTTTTTCCTGAACCCAAGAATGAAGGAGAAATGATACATGATATTATGCAGGTCGACAGACAACTTAGGAACTATTTTGACAGAACAAAACCTGTCAGAACTTCAGATCAGCTGTTAATTTATTGCACTGAAAAGGTAATACAGCATTAAAACCCCAAAACACTTTGAAATGCCATACTTCTTTTCTCTCTGTTTCTCTCTTTGTGTGTACATGTGTGTGAGTGTTTGCGTGTGTGTGTGTGTGTGTGTGTGTGTGTGTGTGTGTGTGTGTGTGTGTGTGTGTGTGTGTGTGTGCATTTTTGTGACAGCATTATGTGTTTTGCATATTTTAAAGTTGTTACAGAGTTTATACGTCACAGCATTATGGCATGGGTGTATAAAACCCTGACTGAGTCCTAAATAACCATATTTGACTAGCAGCATGGGTGCTAGTGGGTCCAGAGAGGACAGGATGAGATTTAGAGTCTAATGATACCATGTATCCTCAGGGGGTACAGAGTGACTCTGCATTGGTGATACCTGCAGTAATGTAGGTGTATGGCTGACAGCAGGTAGAGGCTCATTTTTAGATTCAGGAAAGAAAACAGAGGGATGGATAGTTTGGCTAAAAGCAAACTGACTCAAATGCCACTTGCGGAATAAAAGAAGGCTTAGTTCTGAAAGAAACCCTGTTCCTGTGGAAAATGAAAAAGGGTTGACTCACCAACTCAGATACCCTTCTTGTAGAGGTCAGAGCAATCAATAAAACTGTTTTCCATGTTAAGAACCTCAAGTCAACCAGATTAGCTTGTTCAAATGGAGCACGTGTTAGCTTCTCAAACACAAAATTAAGATCCCAAGGAGAGGCCACCAGTTTTCTAATAGGCCTCACACAAACATCGTAAAAACAGAGAACCACTATCATTGCATGGGTGCTGTTCATGTTTTTGGCACCAACTAGAAAACCTTTTTTAATACTATATGAATTTCTAGTAGCAGAATTTCTTGCTTCCATTAGTACTTGCTGCATGTCCTCAGAAAGTAGGTGCCTAAAAGGAATTAAGATCCTATCATTCAGGCTCAACTGGAGATGATTGATTTGGGGGTGTATCAAATGCTCCTGGTCTTCTCTGAATAGACGCAGTCTGTGAGGAAGCTTGTGGTAATTGCCCCTGGCCATTTCCAAAAAAAGGAAGAACTATGGTTTTCTGGGCCAAAAAGGAGTTGCCACAATGATCTTGGGGTATTCCTTCTGAATTTTCAAAAGTACTCATTATATTAGTGGAAAGGGTAGAAAGACATATAGGAACATTAAATCTTAGAAATAATCCTTGATCTAGTTTCCATTCGTGAGGGTTTTCCCCTGTCCTACTTAGCTTCTCTGCAACACAAGGATTTCTGTAGAGTGAGAATGTGCCATGAGGCTATAACCCAGGCTGACATGGCTAGTCTGCAAAGGAGGTAACAGCTAGTTCACCCTTGTTTGTTGATGTATCACATGACTGTGGTATTGTCTGTAACCACATGAAGAGGTCCTGGAGACCAAACATGGTTTAGAGAGTTGAGTGCTTTGATCAGGGCAAGCATCTCCTTAATGTTTATGTTCTTGCATCTGTCCTTGGTGTCCCACAGCCCATGCACTTTTATAGTCCAGAATCTGCTCCCCAAGCAAAGTCTGAAGTCTCATCATGAGACCCAAAATCATAAGATATTCCCTCAGAGTGACCAAAGTCTGAGTGGAAAACCTTAGAAATGTACCTAAATAAAGACTTATTTTTTGTATGGAAGAAAAGCTCTTTGGATTGAGCTGTCAAGCTGATATCTGAGGAACACAAGCCTATGTGAGAGAGTCAAGAATGGCCTTTGAATGTTATCTTGGAATCCCAGTTTGTGCAAGAGATCTTGCAACCAAGAGTGAGATTCCTGACAATTTGAAAAAGACTCTGCAAAGATAAGCAAGCCATCTAAATATGGAAAAATGTGGATGCCCTGTAGCCTGCAATGAGCTATAATCAGTGTTAGAATAATTTGTGAACACTCTTGGTGCAGGTGGGTGTCCAAAAGGTAAGGCAGAAAAATGATAATGTGATCCAGACACACAAAACCTTAAGGAACATCTAAAGACTGCATGAACAGGAATGTGATGGTGAGCATGTTTTAAGTCTAGTAGTACTAGTAAACTTGACAGGGGAGGAAGAGGTAACAGGTTGTGAAGTGATAACAATTTTAATTTGGGTGCTATCACAAACAGGTTTAGAAAAGAAAGATCCAGAACTGGTCTCCAAGTATTTTCTTTCTTTGGTACTAGGAACATCCTTGAATAAAATCCCTTCCCCAACAGGGAAGTTGGAATTGGTTCTATCACTCCTTGGGGCAGCGTGTGATGAAGAACAGATGAAAACAAAAGAGTCTAATCTGCAGGAGGAGGAATGACTCCCAGGAAAGTCCTCCCACTGCCATCTGTAACCACGAATAATGATTTTCAGAACCCATGGAGAGTCAGACTTTCTGTAAGAGAAAAGTGCCAGGGTGAGACAGGTCACAATGTCTCTTGGATAGTCATTCAGACTTGATGGACTTCCCTTAGTTTTGAGAGGTTTGAAACTTCTTTTTGTAACCCCCATGTCATTCCTTCCCTTTTGTTTCCTGAAATCTGTTGAAGCTGTTTATTCTGTTTTTACCAAAATTGTATAAGGAGAAAGAAAATCCCTTGTACAATTTTGAAAAGAAGGGCTAAAAAAATCTTACAGATTCCCTGTATCAGTTTGCCCATTTCATCACACTTTTTATACCTCACCTCTGCAGTGAGTGGGTGGGTGAGAAACACTAAATCTCTATCCATAGATTCATAGGCTTATACTTTCATACTAGGGTAACAACCACAAGGATATTTTCAAGCCTAGCTATTCACCCCAACCCAGCTTTGTCCAGAATTCCTTGAATGCCTAAATGGTGGGGTATGTTAGTAAGGAGACAGCTAAGGGTTATATGTGTGTGGGGGGTATGTTACTTGGAGATTAATTTACTTACTGTTGAACTCTTCTCATCAGAGACATGGGGTCTAGTCCATGGGTGAATTTGTGATTTCCCATCCAGTGATCAAGATTTCATTTGAACAGGGACAGGGATGAACTCTACTTCACTTAGTTGGGCAGCTTATTCCATAATATGAACATAGGTGCCGGAAACATAGAGCGAGGTGTGGTGCAACCCACTTTTGTATACTAAGCAGCTCATCTTTATTAAAAAAAAAAAAAAATCCACTGCTCAAAATACAGATGCAGCTGAATATAAAAGCTGTGGCTCCAAAGACAGATGCAGTTGAATATAATTCAGTTGCATCTGTCTTTTGAGCTGTGGACTTTTTTTTTAGTAAGATGAACTGCTTAGGATGCAAAGGGGGGTAGTTTTTTGTCAGCAAAGTATACAGGAAAGGGTTGATGCAGCTGTTGCTGTAAGTGAGGCACATAACCAAATAGTTAATGCAAGTCTGGATCTGAGAAGTTAATACGACTGAGCTGTCATACAGTCTAACTAACTGCCAAATCCAGAAAGTTAGAAAACAGAGCTGTCATACAGTGTAAAAAGCTGCCAAATCCAGAAAGGTAGAAAACAAGCCCAAAACACTAATACAATGCTAAAAATCATGATGACTTTCTGTTTCTGGTTTCGGGGACTTTTTGCCCAATGGGTTCCTTTGCGACTCTAAGTACATCCTTCCTAGCTTCGTGCCTCATTGCCTGGCTCTAAAATAAAAAAAAAAAAAAAAAAAAGAGAGAGACCTCTTCTACTGCTGGTATATTAAGGCCATTCCTGTGTTTGCTTGCCCTTTCCTGTGCTGGTTGCTGAACCTGCTCACCTGGCTCTGCTGATTGCTGTAACTGATTGGATTTGGAGGGAAAACTGAATTGTTGCATAAATGGTAAACCACGGTCCACCACACCATATAGCATTGTAAGTGAGTGAATGTGTGAGTCGTTAGTGAAATGTTACTTCTTTCCTTTGGGGCAAATGGAAATGTGGGCGTTGTATAATTTTTTTTTAATATCTTAGGCTTAGTGAGAAGAGAGTCTGAGAGAGACAAAAATGGCTGTGTGCATACCTCTCGACCTTTTAGAGCAAGAAATCTGGCCAAAGCCATAAATAAAAGTGGGACAAAGGCCCAAAAAGAGGAACAGTTTTTAAATATCACTCTTACAAACTTGGAAAGTTAATAGAATAACAGGTTTTGCATTAGCATGAATTTTCTGAAGGGTATGAAGTGTAAAATTCAAATGTCTGTCATTATTTTCCAACTTCAGTCTTTAATAATTTTGCAACTAATTTGCCAGAAAAACACAATTTTATGAAAAAATGAACCAAACATATGAGGCAAAAATCTAGACATTCTATGAAAATCTATACAGTTGTGAGGTATGGCTGTGTGTATGTAGTTACTGATTTCTGCCTTTGTCTTTGTGCAAAGGTATGATGGATATTTCTGTAAGGTGGAGACATGGCTATGACTTTCCTTAATGAGCTGTTTATTAGATTAGAGACAGGATAGGTCAAGACTATAGCACAGAGGGACAAGCTGTAACTGTTTAAGAAGCAAGACATAGCCATGGGTTTTTTATGGTTGTAGAGTACGTCTGGAAGTATGCAGTTATAAGGTTGCCCACCTTTTCCAGTATCCAATGTGTGGTATTTTTATGGAAAGGTGAAAGTTTGTAAGACAATCAATACTCACAACCAGTTTAAAGCACTGGACTGCACTTTTTTGCCAACATAAAAGCTCACACCTGCAGAATTTGATACGTCTGTTGTTTTGTATAATATTAAGGTATTTCTTATATAAACTATGTTTTTATGCAATAATTGTAGGAAAGTTAGGCAATACTCCCCTAAAAAATCACTGGATATTTGAAATTTTTCTTTTTTTCACAGAACACAGCTGCCTAAATAGGGACTGTCTTATGTAAGATTGAGAGATCATCCTATAGCTGTATTTTTGTCCCGTAATGTGTTTTACTGACCATATCCCAATTACGCAGTCTTCTTTGGCTTGTGTTTTGTTTAATCCAAGGAGTTTAAATAATATTTTGTCAAGCAATTCAGTGCTAAAATGATCTGTTTTATACACACTGAAGATGCTGTCTAAAGCACTCTGTTCTTGTTCTAGAAGAAACAGGTAAACCTAAATAAAATGGTTTAACCTGAAATACTCAAAACAGTTTCAGCTATACTTTATCCTGAAATGTTTATCTTCCAGCATGAAACTAGAAGTGCGAATTTGTTATTCTAAGTTTTCTTCACACCACATTGTTAAAATAATACCAGTGGATCTGGAAGAATTGTTGCAGCTGGGCATAAACTGAAAAGCTATCTTTGCACAGAAAAGCTATTTCTCACATCATTAGTGCCACTTGATCAGCGTAAGTCATGATTTAATAGGTTTATGTGAAAATTTGTCAATAAATAGTTATATTGCTTGGCTATATCTATCTTTATGAGCACCACACTCTTGGATAAAATTTATGGTAGAATTTATGATAATGCTCAAAAAACTGCAAACTAGTGGTAATAACCACTTTTATTTCTTTCATTTTCTAATAATTTTGCTCAAGCAATAAACAAAGAAAATTATGTTATGAGACTATGCTGAGAATGGGACAAATACGTTAGCCTTGTACATATGTATCAACGTGATAGGTGTGTGTGTGTGTGTGTGTGTGTGTGTGTGTGTGTGTGTGTGTGTGTGTGTGTGTGTGTGTGTGTTTGTACTAGACAATTTATACTTTAACAGAATAGGGCAGCCAATGTCACATAGTGTAATAAGTTGCATCACCTATTATCAGTTTATAAGTAATTCAACCACAAACAAAAAACAACCTTCACACAAAGTAACACAGGCTGAAATCCACTGATCCAAACACGAACATTTATTTAAAACTTTGTTTCATGTTTTAAATAAATTTTCGTGTTTGGATCAGTGGATTTCAGTCTGTGTTACTTTGTGTGAAGGTCAGTTTATAAGTAATATTCCATTACACCATTAAACTAGTGGAGGGTTAAACTGACTGCACAGCAGCAGGTAGGCGTGTAAACATGCAAATGGAGAGGAACAAACATGCACACGCACACACACACACACACACACACACGCATATATATATATATATATATATATATATATATATATATATATATATATATATATATAGCCAGGTATTGTCAAGAATTATTTTTCAGGTGCAATAAATTACATGGTTTTCATTTAAAGCATGCCATGGTTGCAGGTCATTTATTCTCTTGAAAATAAGCCCCCCCAAAAAATAATTACAAAGCAATCATAGTTTCATTGTTTTATTGAGTGTTGCAGTTATGGAGAAATTATATGTTTCAAGGTGCATGCAGCTCAAGGTTGTCGGGCGCGCGTGCATGGGTGTGTGTGCGTGTGTGTGTGTTTGTGTGTGTGTGTTTGTGTGTGTGTGTGTGTGTGTGTGTGTGTGTGTGTGTGTGTGTGTGTGTGTGTGTGTGTGTGTGATGTATTCCTCAGATATGTTGTTGGGTGCAAGCATGGTGGGTGTTAGGTTTTAGATTGGTGCTTAATAGTAAATGAGATTACGTGCTAGAAAGAGGTTTTGTTATGATTAACTATTGCGAGGTGGGAGTTTGGTAAGGAGGTTGGGTTAAGTTTTGATAAGTGAGGTGACTGTTTGAATGAAATGGAAGTTGGATTGACTGTCAGTGCTTTCTGTTTTGGTTATTATGAGTGGAGGAGGGCTGAGTGGTCTGACCTTGTTTTAATAGTTTGTTTTTAGCTGATTAGAAGGCTTTGTCGTTTTCCTGGTTTTCAGTTTGCAGCTTGGTATAAACTTTGTTTTTATCATGTCTGATCTTATTTTTGGTGTTATTTCTAATCTGTCTGAATTGCTGATATCGTAGTGTACTAGTGTATGCTTCTGCAACTTTAATTTTTTAAATTTTGAATAGCTCATATGTTAAAGTTTATTCTGACTAATTATAAAAGTATGGGAAATGTTTTATCTGTAGTTCCCTCCTGTAAGGAAAAATCTGCTTTGTATAATTTACCTTCTGCAGTTGCT
Organism: Protopterus annectens; assembly: GCF_019279795.1. Lineage (NCBI taxonomy): Eukaryota > Metazoa > Chordata > Ceratodontiformes > Protopteridae > Protopterus > Protopterus annectens. Next base: position 723,943,328 of record NC_056731.1, read on the forward strand.
CAGGTCACTACTTATTATTTAAAGTGCATAACAAGTTTAGTTCCTTAGAGCGAGTAACCTGTGTGCCATTTGACTTGCGGATGTGTAGTATTTCCAGTAAAGCAGGGTCATACAGCTTTAAGAGTATAATAGTATATGCCCACCAGCAATGACCATGTTTTCAAAGGTGGTACATAAATAACTATTAGTAGCTGTTTATTAAAATCCTTTTTCATGTGTATACCTGCTTAGTTATAAGTAGTTCTCTCTGGTCTTCAAAACAGCAGTAAAATTACCAACAGCTTTAACATAACTAACCAAAATGATGGTTACTCATCTGCAATAAACACAATTTCCCCACCAAAATGGAGTTTACCCCTCGAATAGAACTAGGTTTGCCTCAGTTTGGTATAAGCAGAATTCCATAGTAACTTTACTACTGGCAAAAGCTTTTTTTTTAGTGTTGTATGAGTATGGAGCACCTTGTTATATCACTTTCTAAACATAGATGAAGAAAAGATAACAGGTATTAGAAGAAGAACAAAGCAGTAATATTGGCCCCTATAAGAAACAGCTTGCTTAGTATCTCTTGACAATTTAGCTAATTTTGTTCCTATCTGTAAAAATATTGTGTGAATTTTTCTGCCTTCCCACTTCCTTGACTGATACACACTTGTTCTTATATGACTGACATATTCCCCCGGATTTACTAACCTTCCGTGCAGGACTAGTCTAGTCCTGGATGGAAGAGGCAGTTTAGGAGGAGGACAGCAGCGTGCCATGCATATTAATGGAGGCACGCTTCCTGAGCTCCAATCTCCAAATCCTACATGGAGCGTGGATGAGTGCAGGGGGCGTGTCTGAGAGCAGAGCTCTCACAATATACACGCCCCTGCAATGAAGGACTGCAGAAAGTTTAAATAAATGATTTGAGTGAGAATGCTCATAGGTGTCCGCATATCCCCACCAACAGTCCCCCATGTGTACAACAGCAACAGGACATAAAAATAAAAAGAAGAAATCCCTTTATTTTTTTTTAAACTCTGAGTACAGCTAACCATAGGTGCGTGGATGTGCCCATCGCTAAGCTATGGTTAAAGCAGCTTAAAAGGCTGAAGAGGATAACAAGGACGATATATGCAAATGAAACAGCACAGCAATAGTGCAGTGGTCCGAGCATCTGCCTAACGAGCAGGCATTCCTGGTTTGAGTCCCACTACAGCACATACCATTTTCCCTGTGAAATTGTATATGAACATTTTTTTTATTTTTTTTGCTGTATAACCTACTAAATAACATTTAAATGTGAACTGGAGTACTGCATTAAATGCACATGCGAAGTGTCAGTGTCATAATGAATAAGGCACTAGTAAGCAGGTTTAAGCACACATAAGCAGTAGTAAGCATATACAAGCACTAGTAAGTGTGTTTAAGTGCGTTTGCATGGGGGTAAGCATTGCCTACACAGATTAAGCAAAGTAGAAGCTAATTGAATGTAAGAAACTGTAACCGGAGGTTAGCATTGCTTAGCTCCATTCAAACCCACGCACACCTACTTACAACTGCTTTAAAGTGCCTTAATCACTCTGTACCCAATGGCCCGTGTTCTGCTCAGCAACAAAATAACCACCTTCTGCAAGGCTCGAATTCAGGACCCTGTACACCACAGTCACAGTAATTAACCACTAAGCCGTCATAGCAATACATACAAATGAAGTAACAGCAAACTAATCCTCACCACAGGAATATCAAATTAAACATGTGAACTGAAGTCTATGTACAGTGCAATGTTGTATAACCTGCCACAGAACATAAATATGTGAACTGGAGTACTGCAGTAAGCATAGATTTGAGGTGTTATTGTAATAAAGTATAGAAGTCCCCAGGTCCTCATACCGTGCATGTACACATGAATCAAGGATACCAGACACATATATAACCTTTACTAAATAATAAATAACTGCCAAAGGCAAATATAGTGCTATTTAACTATTAAGCAATGCTCACCGCAGCACAGCTCAACTTAGTAAGTGTAAGCAATGTGTAGGGAAGCCAATTCAATCTGCCCAGTGATATACCTCTTTAAGCAGTGCCAGCCTTAGGTAAGCAGGTGTGCCCATAGCTTAGCGTTTTCAAAACCGGCCAATCATGGAAAAGTGCCGGAAATTGGTCCTACTTAAACCCAAGAGGTGGGAATACAGCTCATAACTGGTTGTAGATTTGCCTTGCAGGCACTATGGCAGTAAGGGGAGAAGGAGTGCACTTCCAGGCACAGTACTGGTGCATCCAGGAGTCCAAGGTCATGGCTGGACTCCTAGTTAAAGACCATTCACAGAGACTGCTGCAGAGCCAGTACCAGGGCTCCCACTATAAGCCCCCACAGCTGCAATGGAGCGGGCTGTGAACCAGGATGCCCACATCAGCCGCCTGGCGCAGTTGCGATGCGAGGCAGGTCAGTAATACTCATTCTTCTACAGTCATAGGAAATAAAAATAAAAGTAGTAGTAAAGTAATTGCTAGTATAAAACCTGTATTGTTCAAGGCAATATGGCAGGAAGAGTCTGATATTGTTAGTATGGCAATAAAAGTGTAATACTCTGACAAAACAGGTCCAACTGCTGGACTATATATCTATATTCTGGTATCATATGGTAATGTAGATTTGCAATCATGTAATAGTACTGATGTATTAAGCACTGTTACCCACACCATGCACCATAAATCGAATGTGTAAGAATGCCTGTATATGACAGATGTAATCCCCGGAGGACATTTACTACAACTGAGAGACACATAGACAGTAAACAGGAAAAATGCAGACAACAAAAGCTGAATAGCACATGCAACTGTGATATAACATGTCGTTCTTTTAGCACACACAGCCATGGTTTGAATCCTGTCAGTCTGCATACAGAATCATACCCCACAACTGTACAGATTTGTCCAGAATATCTATTAAAGTGGCCCATATCTATTGCCTATCAACCTGTCCCCCTAGGAAATCAGTGGGATGATCTCAGACGTATAGGCATCAAACAGGAAATACAACTGATTGACACACATCTATGACAAACATCTGGCACACTAGCAACTCCCCAATACCTTATGTGACTAAGAAGCCACGTATGTCCCATTTACACCCCAACTTGTTAAGCTGTGGTCAGAGTGTGTACAGTAACAGAGTGAGTAGTATGTGCAGAATACCAATGTGTAATCCGGACCTTTGTGTGGCAACAGTCAGGTAGTGCTAACGAACATTGCTCCCACAGGTACATTGGATATGAACAATGTGCTGATAAATACAGACCAGTATAAACTGTACTGGTACTGTCCACCCTGGTATTGTAGGGGATTGTGAATGTTGCAGTTTCTCCGAATAAGAAAGTATCACTGGTCACTGTCACCCACACTGTGCTACATAATATAACTGTGTAGGAAAGCATGTATATGTGTGTGTCAGGTCACTAAAGGTGAAAGAGGGCAATGTTCTAGATATATCGAGGCACACCAGCATGTGGTCAACACATGGCCTGAGTCTGTGCAGAAAGAGTTGGATAGCATAGTGCAAAACATCAACCTGGATTACGAGGGTATGTGTACAAACAGTTGGACAGTGTTAACAAACATTCCCTCCGCAGGTATACCAGGTAAGAGGTGTATACTTCAGGTAAAACCGGTTCATGTGTAATTATATTGACAGCCACATCAGTGTCCAGTATAGGACTATAGGGTAGTGTAGTAAGACTTGTAAGGTACATATAACAGCACTGACTAGGAAAGTAATGTTGAGTACAGGAATATACTACTTATTAATTGACATCTTTCTCTCCCCCCACCTTATCTGCAACAAAAATTAACATACCCACCCCAACTGGTATGTATTGACTCTGATAATGGCCAGTCGTTTGGTAAACATACTAATGATTCCCATGCATGTGCCATACTGAATTATTCCAACATTGTTGGCATGGTGCCATCAATGTACCTGCATGCTGTTCTTATTACCACTGTGGTCCCATATATGCATCTGTTCTGTTTGCTATGTAACTGTTCCATATCTGGTGTCTGAGTTAATGGAAATATCTATGCATGCCATATTACCTAACCCTGGAATGTATTGACTATTACTAACCAATATATGATGTTGAAATCTACACAGTATAGCACACTTGGGAAGGCCGGTCCCAGCGGACCCACCTGTCCCACCTCAGCTGGCCGAGGCACCAGGCACCAGCATGTCTAGGGTCCAACCCACACCTCCCTGTCTGTTGGTCCTGCGCCACCTTTGGGTGGATCCACCTCAGGGGATGGAGGTCACTCCCCCCAGGAGTGGGCATGGACAGGCACCTGTCACCATTTACCAGGTCAGGGTCATGATGCGTAGAGTAATCAACGAGGAGTTTGGTGATCTTCTACGTCAGCTTGAGGGCTGCGTGTCACAATTAGAAGATCAGGCTGGCTCTGGGGCTCAGCCTCCAGCACAGCCACTTTTGGGCCTGTGAAGGTGCAGTGGTGACTGCTCATAGGTGGGGACCTCAGTCCCACCGTTACCACTAGGGGGCTTGTGAGCTTCCGATATCCCAACACCTCTCCCCATCAAGGTGTTTACCCCTCAGATGTGTCATATACTGCTCCTGTATGCATCTTGTGTGCCTTGTCTGTTAACCTACCCAACCTACCTCCCTAAATATACCTACTATCCCTCCCCAACATCTCACTCTCACCTAAAAAAAGGGCAATCTGTTCCAACAAAAAAATCTCGCTCCATACATAGCTGTCCATTTCGCACAAGTGTCCACGGGACACATGTAATCTGGTCTAATTGGCATCACAATGCATTTATGTTGTCCTCACCCCTCTACCAGGGGTTTGGGGGTCCAAATCTACCTCCAAATTCAGTGTATATGCACAGCTGTTGCTGTAGAAGAAATGGGCAGCTATGGACCTATCCTACACTCTTCCTGCACATGCCTAGCTATTTCCCTACTGTCTTACCCTCTTTGTGCTCCTTTTTCACCACTTTCCTATCAACCCTTTTTTCTTTTCTTTTGAAGAAATTAGCATGGGGGTAAGCAGCAGTATGCACTTTTAAGCAGCAGTAAGTGGGTTTAAGCATGTTTGCATGGGGTTAAGCAATGCCTACACAGATTAAGCAATATAGCAGCTAACTGAGTGTAGGGCACTGTAACCAAAAGTTAGCAGTGCTTACCTCCATGCAAACCTGCACAAACAAGCTTACAATTGCTTTAAACTGCCTTAATCACTGAGTATCCAACCACTGGTGTTCTGCCCAGCAACAAAAAAAACAAACAGACTCTACAAGTCTTGAACCTAGGACCCTGCACACCATACACAAAGTGATTTATCACTAAACCATGGAAGATATACATAACCCTGATGTTTTCACAAACATATCATCCAGCACAATCAGTCAACAGTACAGGAAATGTAGTAATATCATACCACACAAGCTGTTAATGCAAGACGTCTGGACAGAGTGTGCAAACATGTGGGTACACATAGCGATATATGTCAAATACTGCTATAATACACTTAAAATGTTGCTAGTTACACAGTTATATGTATTGGAACACATATGTAGAAGGACACGAAGTCTGAAACACAAAAGTGCCGGCATTATTTACCGACTTCAATGCTGCAATCATCCATGTCAATTGCCAAGAGAAAGAGGTACAGGCCCAAAATATGAGCCGAACATTCATGGCCATATGGACAGATATATAGAGGTACATGTAGACAGATAGACATCTATATGTATGTATATATATATATATATATATATATATATATATATATATATATATATATATATCATCTTTCGGCTGTTCCCGTTAGGGGTCGTGACAGCGGATCATCTTTTTCCATTTCTTCCTGTCCTCTACATCATGCTCTTTCACACCAACCACCTGCATGTCCTCTCTCACCACATCCATAAACCTCATCTTAGGCCTTCCTCTTTTCCTCTTACCTGGCAGCTCCATCCTTAGCATCCTTTTCCCAATATACCCAGCATCCCTCCTCAACACATGTCCAAACCAATGCAATCTCGCCTCTCTTGCTTTCTCTCCAAACTGTCCAACCTGAGCTGACCCTCTAATATACTGATTCCTAATCCTGTCCATCCTAGTCACACGCAGTGCAAATCTTAACATCTTTATCTCTGCCACATCCAGCTCTGACTCCTGCCTTTTCGTCAATGCTACCGTCTCCAACCCATATAACATAGCTGGTCTCACTACCCTCTTGGAGACCTTCCCTTTCACTCTTATTGGTACCCGTCTGTCACGAATCATTCCTGACACACTTCTCCACCCATTCCACCCTGCCTGTACTCTCTTCTTCACCTCTCTTCCACACTCACCATTACTCTGAACTGTTGATCCCAAGTACTTAAACTCATCCACCTTTACCAACTCTTCTCCCTGCATCCTCACCATTCCTCTACCCTCCCTCTCATTTACACACATATATTCTGTTTTAGCCCTGCTGACCTTCATTTCTCTCCTCTCTAAAGCATATCTCCACCTCTCCAGGGTCTCCTCAACCTGGTCCCTACTCTCACTACATATCACAATGTCATCTGCAAACATCATAGTCCACGGGGCCTCCTGTCTAATCTCATCTGTCAACCTGTCCATCACCACTGCAAATAAGAAAGGGCTCATAGCTGATCCTTGATGTAATCCCACTTCCACCTTAAACATATCTGTCCATCCCACCACAGTCCTCACAAATGTGACACTACCCTTGTACGTATCCTGTACCACTCTTGCATACTTCTTTGCCACTCCCGACTTCCTCATACAATACCACAACTCCTCTCTAGGCACCCTGTCATATGCTTTCTCTAAGTCCACAAAGACACAATGCAACTCCTTCTGACCTTCTCTGTATTTCTCAAACAACACTCTCAGAGCAAATATTGCATCTGTAGTGCTCTTTCCTGGCATGAAACCATACTGCTGATCATTAATCATCACCTCCCTTCAAAACCTAGCTTCCACTACTCTTTCCCATAACTTCAAGCTGTGACTGATCAATTTTATCCCTCTGTAGTTACTGCAGCTCTGCACATCACCCTTATTCTTAAAGATAGGTACCAAAACACTTTTTCTCCACTCCTCAGGCATCCTCTGACTTTCCAAAATTTCATTAAACAATCTGGTTAAAAATTCCATTGCCATTTCTCCTAAGCACCTCCATGCTTCCACTGGTATGTCATCTGGGCCAACAGCCTTTCCATTCTTCATCCTCTTCATAGCTGTCCTTACTTCCTCCTTACTAATCTGCTTCACTTCCTGATTCACTATCCCCACATCATCCAACCTTCTCACTCTCTCATTCTCTTCATTCATCAGCCTTTCAAAGTACACTTTCCATCTACTCAACACACTCTCCTCACATGTGAGTACGTTTCCCTCACTGTCCTTTATCACCCATATATATATATATATATATATATATATATATATATATATATATATATATATATGACTCACAAATCATCACATAACATAAATTGTATATAGATAGATAAATATATCCATATATGTTTGTATGTATATATATATATATATATATATATATATATATATATATATATAGATAGGTTTACATATTTAATTATGTGTATATATATATATATATATATATATATATATATATATATATATATATATATATTCTGACATATATGTATAATATGTGTATAGATGTATTCATGGAGAGCGAGAGAGGTATATATATCTGTTTAGCTTTATATATATATATATATATATATATATATATATATATATATACACACACACACACACACACACACACACACACACACACACACACACACACACACACACACACATACGTCTAGATGTTAGAATACATTTCCAGTACTGTTGAATGATTGCACTGGATGATATGTTTATGAAACCATCAGCTTTACGTGCATCTGTCATGGCTTATTGGTAATTCACTTTGTCTATGTTTTGCATGGTCCTGGGTTCGAGGCTTGCAGAATCTGTTTATTTTGTTGCTGGGCAGAACATGGCCCGTTGGATACAGAGTGATTAAGGCACTTTAAAGCAGTTGTAAGTGGGTTTGCGTGGGTTTGTGCGAAGCTACACTCAGTTAGCTTCTAAATTGCTTAACCTGTGCAGGCAGTGCTTAGCTCTGCAACAACAGTACAGAGAATGTATACAAACACCTAGATGTCTGTTTGTATCTATATTAATATCTAAACAGATACAACATATCTATATATGTATATATATGGTTCTACCTCACTTCAACGACACGCCGGAACATCGACACGGAAATCGCGAGCCCCAGAAGATCGACAGCGCAGAAGACCGACGCGATGGGACCTAGAAGATCGACAAGCAGAAGACCGACCCGACGGATGAAAGTACCGACGCCGAGGATGCTGAAATGGGAAAAGGCTGTGTAAGTATGCGGTAGTGACGGACGTTAGGGTGCGAGTAAGGTAAGTGTGGATAGGGGTGGGTTAAGTGAGTTAGGGTTAGGAGCGGCCGGGTCAGGTAAGTGTGCGGTAGTGATTGTGTTTGGGTTAGGGGCGGATAAGTGAGTTAGGGAGCGGTCAGGTAAGTGTGTAGTGACGGACCTTAGGGTTAGGGTTTGGGTTAGGGTTGTAGGTAGTTGTGTATGTGAGGTTTAGTGTGGGTTTGTAGGGATTTTGGTGTGCTTGTGTTGTGTATGTGGTTTTTGGACGGGGAATGTGTTTTGTTTGTTGATTGTGGTGTGTGAAGTGTATGAGGTTTCGTGTTTGTGTACCGTCGGTTATTTCGTTGTCGGGCATGTGGAATTTCGTGTTTTTGTACTGTCGGTTATGTGGTTTCGGTGATTGCGTTGTCGGTGTTTTGGTGTTTCGTTTATGTGAGGTAGAACCATATATATATATATATATACATATACATATATATATATATTTCTAACACTATATACATATATATCAACATATATGCACGCATATGCCTAAATTGACACATATATGTGTCTACACCTATATGTCTACATATACACAGCATGTTACATATGTGTACGCAGATATATATTTATGTAGGTAGATACGGACATAGTTATATATATGTTAACAGATATATATATATATATATATATATATATATATATATATATATATATATATATATATATATATATATATATATATATATATATATATATATATATATATATATATATATATATATATATATATATATATATAGGTATATATGGCCATACATCTGTGGATAGCAATGGCAGATTAACAAATACACATATGTCCACATGCACGGTTAATGGGTTTAGAGGCCCCACACACTATACATCCCGTATGAATAGGCATCCCACCCCACAGCCAAACACGTGCACCCTGCAATACACTACCAAGTACAGTCTGCCACCCATAGGAAATGTAATATTAACAATACACACACTGCCGACATTCACCATCACTACACAGTCCTGAGTACTGTACAAACATCCACAGAATATAATCCCTACTGTACATAACGTGTAGCAATCAGGTATATCGCTGGCCTGTTATCAGATATGATGACACTATTTATGGTGTACAGCACATATGCACCACTTCATGCATGACATATGTACAAAGGTTGACAAAGGTGTGGCTGACAGCACATACACAGGGCCAATATAAACATGTTGCTGTGATAACCTCATACATTTACCATTGTAACGGGGTTTGCTGTAACATATATCCTATGAGGGGATATGAAGTCAGCAACTGTCACGTTCTTCATCATACACACTGCAATCCTCAAACTACCTTCTGCATTCCACAGATATATGCTCCATGGCTAACACATGAAACCAAAGGCACAACACTGCCCAGTCTGCAGATGACTCTACAGATGGAGATTCCTCATATACATGGAACTGACATGGCAGGTATTGCGACATGTATGACAGCCATATCCAGACAAATACTGTTAAACCAACATTACTCCAAATGCAGTATAGCAGCACTTAGAGTCTGTAGTCAGGTCAGGCACACCCCCCTCCTGTTTGTTGCCCTCTTTCCACAGTGTATGTTTTTAGAGGTACATCCCCAATCCATCTGAGATGCTGTTTGCCAAACAACAGATCTAGTTCCTGCTCACAGTGAATGAAAAGGGCCAACACCACCATGATATTCTTAGATATTGGAGTGTGTTTCCATGCAATTGGCTATGGGAATGTTACCACAGCTGTTCCACATGCAACCAGCTAGGGGAGGCCTGCAATTTGTGCAGAGGCCATCAGCTGATCATGAGTATCACTTAAAATACACATGCTGCTGCCTAAGCAAAGCAGGTGTGGGTCTCCACATCCACCAGAGAGGGAGTGGGGGAGGCAGACAGAGGAAAATACATGTCAGGGAGGGGTGGGAGAGTAAAACTGAAGCATGTTTGTGTCACACACCTACCAGCACAGGGTATCAAACCCCTGACAACTATGTAGTGCTATCACAGCTTGATACAGTTATTGGATGTGCCACATGGGTTACATGCTGTGGAGCACTCATAACATATATGTGATGGTGAGTGACATCTGCAACAGGGATACGGTAGATATACGGTAGGTGATGTACATGTGCCTGCCCCCATGAACAGGTGTCAGTGTCAACACAGCCACACTCTCACAGGGATTCACACACACTGACATACTTGGCAGGGCCAGGAGTACAACTCATCAGTAGTGGGATTGCCATAACACATCAATGTGCAGGTATCACATGCATCACATGGGTCATATGCAGGTCGTATGGGGAAAGATTATGAGGAGGTGTCAGACATCAGACAGCATGTTTTAGTATGCCCAGGGGGGCTGTAGTGAGTGTAGATGTGGATATACACACCATACAACACACACATGAACACACTGGGTGCCAGTACTGACATGCATGGGCACATATCTGCATGGGTGGGGGGTGGTCAACTGTGGCAGCAGCATATACAAGGGTAGGTGATTGGTATACTTTGGCATCAGGCCACATGACAATGGTCTGCATTGTGGCTCAGGGATGTTTCTGCATTTGCCCACACAGATGGGTATTGTATCCCCCATCCAGTCACCTGGGTGGCTATTGTGTGTGGCCAATGCTGTGCATCCCCTTCCATGTATGGGTTCCTTACTCCATGACATGGATGGTGTCTAGAATGTGCACACCTCCCACATACATGTACACTGACATGTGGAACTGTACCTGGGGTGTCTGGCCCATGTTGTGAACACAGATTATCATCAGATGCACCAGTCTTGCCCACCTGTGGCAGGTACTGGTAATGGGCAGCAGGTTTACCCTGCACCTACATTGATAGCATGCTAAAAGTATTCCGTGGTGTCAGTGTTATCTGCCCATACAGGGCATGTTGTCAGGCATGGTATGTCTGTTGTGGGTCACATGTAAAGGCACCACAGATGGTGCAGGTGTCCATTGGGGAACATGGGGGAGGTGCACTGTCTGCATGTACGTGCATATTGGACAGATGGGCAGGATGACATGCCCTCTGTAGCCCATTGCTATAACTCTATAGTTACTATCAGTGGCCAGAATGCAGTGTACTACCCACATATTGGCTGTTGCCTAGGCATATGTGTGTATGAGACATGGGTTGAGAGTGTACTCTGGGTAATACTGGGGTTGCTAACTGTGATTGTCTGACCTTGATGTCACATGTATGGGTATGGCTTTGCATCCCAGCCTCTCAGCTATTTTATCTTTTTTCTGTTATCCCAGTACAGTTGACATTGTGATATATCGTAGGGTCATCATATAAGAAATATGCAAAACCTGCTCCACATTAGCCACACACTCACAGCCAACAAGTTACAAACACACACACCCACAAACACCTGTCATGGGTGGGAGTAGAACACCTTCCTAACTAGTTTATTACACTACAGCACTACACAGTTATTGTATGGGCCATGGACATTACTGGAGTACTCCTTTCCCAAAGGTCTATTTCACAATGAATGACATCAGCAGGATTACCAAAGTAGAGCATTTCAAATGTACTGTAAGTGAGTAGCCTAAAATGCATTGCTCCTTACACAGACAGTGAGACACACACAAAACATCCAAAACCAACACGTGTGGGTATAGAACCCATGACCAAGGTATACATCACACTACAGCATGGAGCTGTTATAGGACACACCACATGGATTACTAGATAACTCCTTCCCCAAAGGTGCATTTCACAAGGAATGACATCGGCAGGATTGCCAAAGTAGAGCACTTCAAATGTACTGCGGGTGACTAGTCTATAATGCATTGCTCTGTACAGAGACATTGAAACACACACAAAACATCCAGAACTGCTATGGTTGGGGATGGAATCCTACTACAGTTCTAAATCACACTCCAGCAGTTTTCAGTTACCATACGCACTACAGAGATTACTGGGCTACTTGTATTTCTAGGTGGGTGACATCAGCAGCCTTGCCAAAGTTGAGTATATGAATTGTTAGGAGTGTGAGTACCCTAAAAAGCATCATTCTTTACTCAGTCAGACACACACACACAGTTGTCAAGTCAGGGGTTAAAACACCTACCTAACTACTTTATCACACTACAGCAGTACGCAATTACAAGATGCACTATGGAGATTACTGGGCTACAACCTTCCCAGAGGTGTATTTCTAGGTAGGTGACATCAGCAGCCTTGCCAAACTTGAGTATATTACTTGTAAGGAGTGTGAGTACTCTAAAAAGCATTGTTCTCTACTCAGTCAGAGACAGATGGACACACACACACACATAGTTGCCAGGTCTGGGGTTAGAACACCTACCTAACTACTTTATCACATTACAGGACACGCTATGGAGATGACTGGGCTACAACATTCCCAGAGGTGTATGGCTAGGTGGTGACATCAGCAGCCTTGCCAAAGTTGAGTATATGATTTGTAAGGAGTGTGAGTACTCTAAATAGCATTGTTCTCTACTCTTTCAGAGACAGACACACACACACACAGTTGCCAGGTCAGGGTTTAGAATACCTACCTAACTACTTTATCAAACTACAGCAGTATGCAGTTACAGAACGCGCTACAGAGATTACTGGGCTACAACCATCCCAGAGGTGTATTTCTAGGTGGGTGACATCAGCAGCCTTGCCAAAGTTGCACTTTTTTGTATTTTCAAAGTTGAGTATATGACTTGTAAGGAGTGTGAGTACTCTAAAAAGCATTCTTTTCTACTCAGTCAGAGACAGACAGACACACAGACACAGTTGCCAGGTCTTGGGTTAGAACACCTACCTAACTACTTTATCACACTACACCAGCACACAGTTACAGCACACGCTACAGAGATTACTAGGCTACAGCTCTCCCAAAGGTGTATTTCACATTGGATGACCTCAGCAGGCTTGTCATAGTAGGGCTATGGGGAGGGTGGTGTGTGCATGGGCCAACACCCTTTCATCTAGGGGTTGACATGCCACATGCAGGCACACATGGGGTCATATGTCACAGGTACATGTATACAGCTACTAGATGACCACTTCCATGTACAGTCATGTTGCACAGCTGGCACGTGCACCACATAGTCTGTAATGCTGACAGATACTGGTGGCTAGTATCTGCAGTGGGTGACATCTGCACCTCATGTGTTTGGGGCCCCTCTGGCTGTGTGCTGGGTGGGACAGGCCTGGATGGCTCCTTGTCACAGTGACCCTCTTCCACACATCTATGTACATCTACCTTTGGCTTATATTAGTGTGTTGTCCTGACATATATGTCTGTATTCCTATCCACTGTGTGTGCAAGGCATGAGTGGAGCATACCGACAAGTGTCTGCACTAACAACTGCAACTGCCAGATATGTCTGGTCCACTGGTGTCTGCAGTCATGGCCTTCATGTGTTTACGTTTGTGAGCATGCCCAGTATGGCCATCTGTATTAAATTTGTGAATCATGTCCAGGTAGTTTGTGATGTAGTGCTGACCTTTGTGTTATACACCAACATGTTGCATGCTGTCTCTGCTGGGTATCCATCGATCATTTGGCTTTGACTGTTACTACATTTCTGCATAGCGGGGGGCACACCTGACCATTTCTGCATTTCTACACAGGAGTGGTGGGGGCACACCTGACTGTTATTACATTACTATGTAGGATGGGGCGGCACACCTGACAATTTCTACGTTTCTACACAGGGTTGGGGGGGCACACCTGACTATTTCTACATTTCTTCACAGGGTTGGGTGGGCACAAATGACTGTTATTACATTACTATGTAGGATGTGGGGGGCACACATGACACTTGTACACATTTGCTATGACTGTACTGGTATGTCAGGTACTCAATTTCATTCTGTATTGCTAACTATCATGCTGACTAGAGGCATGCCAGTGTACTATATATTGTGCCTTTGGTTGCCCTACATATTATTGTCTGACTTCCTATCCTTCAGAACTAACATCCCACTGCCTGCCTGCTGTGGTCTGTCTGTGTAGACCTGAGGAGGAGGTTAACTATAGCCGTCATTCTGGGGCCATGGCACAGGCTCTGTTTGGGTTTGTCTACACCTGTCCTGCTGGCTGAGACTGTTGTTGGGTATGTGAACCTTCCTGACTGGCATGTGTGGGTCTTATGGACACACATGTCACTCAGCCCATTTCCTGCAGTGTGTTTTGTCACCCTGTCTATTACTGGTTACTATGGTGACTCCAGTATGTGTCACATATGTCTGCTGCCATACCATTTGGCCACCCAATTCCCTTGCATGCTCACATCCATACCAGAGCTACAGGTAACAACACATTCTACTCCATTTGGCAATTAGTAGATTGATTGACTTACCTTGAGGGTGTGCCAGACTTGCAGATGGTGCTGGAGGGCTGCCTATGTCGGATGCACATAGTACATTCCCTATACATGGTTGAGCACAGGTAATGTCATGTTTGGCATCCCTTCTACTGTATGTGCATGTCAAAGAGAGGTGCCATTCCCTGGGTCTCTACTGTGTCAGTGCATGTGCTATGCGTTGCCTCTTTGCCAAGGCCAGGGCATACTGGGCACACCTCCTTCTGCCTACTGGGGCAGGCTTAGGTTGTTCCTCCTCCAAGTCACTCTGTGCCTGTACAGGCCTTGGCATTGGTGTGGGGCTGTGTGGCCCTGCCCCATGCTGTTCCTGCTGCAGCTGCTTCTGCAGGATCATATTGTGTAGCATAGCATAAAAATAACAATTTGGGTACATGTAGCTGGTGAATACTGCAAGGCTCCACCGGATGTGTCCAGACACTGGAACCGTGACCTAAGCATTCCAAACACGCTCTATTATATGTTTGGCCTGTGCGTGTGCCTCATTATGGCATTGTTGTTCAGGTGTGTGTGCATTTCTGATGGGTGTCGCCAGCCAAGGCTCCGGTGTTTTCCCAGCATCCCCCACAAGGTGACTGTAAGGGGATGCCCACAATGGCAAATCTCTGGTACAGCTGCGTCAGATGCCATATGTGTGAATCATCATAGCTTCCAGGGCAGCCAGCACACACATTCATTATAATGCCCTGGGCATCACATATGACCTGGCAGTTGATGGAGGGGATGCCCCTGCGGTTGATGTAGGCCCTATCCTGCTTACTGGGTGGTGCTTTGATGCATATGTGCATGCAGTCTATAGCACCTACTACCCCACAGTATTCTGCTATTTGGTGGAAGAGATGCATATTGCTGGTCAACACCTCACGTGTGTTGAGGAAAATACATGCTCACTGGCATGTGCTGACATGGCATCCATGAAATGGTGGAATACTCTGGATGCTGATGCCTGTGAGATCGCCTACACATACCTTGGTATCCACTGGGATGGGTTCACCTCGGCCAGTTTGGTGTGTCAGGTGTGGCCGGCATAGCTCAACAATTTGCTGTAGGAGGTCTGTGTCCACCCTATAGCGCTCCACTATCTCCAGCTCATGTAGCCCCTAGTAGGTTACCCTGGGTCTGTACACTCTCCTCTATCTCCTCACTATGGGTTATTCGGCATCATTCACATCCTCACCACTCTCAGCCTCTTGCACACGCTGTACTATGTTGCCTGCTGCAGCCCTTCTCATTTTGCAGGTTTGTTTGTTAAAATGTCCCCGCTTGTATGCACCGGTGGTGTAGAGTCTGGAAAGACCAGAGGGGAAGGTGTTTGCTTAGTTTATAATAGTGTTCTGGGCTGGGATGATCTGCTGTCTGTGTAATTGGCTGATTCTGATACATTTCACCTGCCAGCTAAGCTAGTTCTCCTTGATTACCTTCCTACTGCTGGTTTCCCTTTCTACTGCCTTCCTGTTTAAGCCCGGGGGTGTGCCGCAAACACAGTGCTCAGATGTGAACGGAGCTGCTATTTCCTGTTTTTTTTTTTTTACACCTGGTGGTCGCTGTGCAAACATGCATATGTGCTGTAAGCACTTTTGACAGGATTTTGGCTTGTTCTACCTGTATACACCATGATTTTCTTGGTGTAAGATAGGACAGCCCTAGACACACCTCCTGCCTTAGCTTAGCTTAGCTTAGCTAAGGGCAAACATGAGCCACAGTGCTCCAATTAGCTTACAGCATACCTGACCCACTCTCTTCTAATGTCAGCTATGTCTAGGGCTCACATTCATGATTTTCCTAGTCCTACACTCCTGAGTGAAGGCTTGCACTGACAGGGAATCTGGGATTCTCTATCATTCTCCTCATAGCTTCCAGGGCAGCCAGCACACACATTCATTATAATGCCCTGGGCATCACATACAACCTGGCAGTTGATGGAGGGGATGCCCCTGCGGTTGATGTAGGCCCTATCCTGCTTACTGGGTGGTGCTTTGATGCATATGTGCATGCAGTCTATAGCACCTACTACCCCACAGTATTCTGCTATTTGGTGGAAGAGATGCATATTGCTGGTCAACACCTCACGTGTGTTGAGGAAAATACATGCTCACTGGCATGTGCTGACATGGCATCCATGAAATGGTGGAATACTCTGGATGCTGATGCCTGTGAGATCGCCTACACATACCTTGGTATCCACTGGGATGGGTTCACCTCGGCCAGTTTGGTGTGTCAGGTGTGGCCAGCATAGCTCAACAATTTGCTGTAGGAGGTCTGTGTCCACCCTATAGCGCTCCACTATCTCCAGCTCATGTAGCCCCTAGTAGGTTACCCTGGGTCTGTACACTCTCCTCTATCTCCTCACTATGGGTTATTCGGCATCATTCACATCCTCACCACTCTCAGCCTCTTGCACACGCTGTACTATGTTGCCTGCTGCAGCCCTTCTCATTTTGCAGGTTTGTTTGTTAAAATGTCCCCGCTTGTATGCACCGGTGGTGTAGAGTCTGGAAAGACCAGAGGGGAAGGTGTTTGCTTAGTTTATAATAGTGTTCTGGGCTGGGATGATCTGCTGTCTGTGTAATTGGCTGATTCTGATACATTTCACCTGCCAGCTAAGCTAGTTCTCCTTGATTACCTTCCTACTGCTGGTTTCCCTTTCTACTGCCTTCCTGTTTAAGCCCGGGGGTGTGCCGCACAAACACAGTGCTCAGATGTGAACGGAGCTGCTATTTCCTGTTTTTTTTTTTTTTACACCTGGTGGTCGCTGTGCAAACTTGCATATGTGCTGTAAGCACTTTTGACAGGATTTTGGCTTGTTCTACCTGTATACACCATGATTTTCTTGGTGTAAGATAGGACAGCCCTAGACACACCTCCTGCCTTAGCTTAGCTTAGCTTCGCTAAGGGCAAACATGAGCCACAGTGCTCCAATTAGCTTACAGCATACCTGACCCACTCTCTTCTGATGTCAGCTATGTCTAGGGCTCACATTCATGGTTTTCCTAGTCCTACACTCCTGAGTGAAGGCTTGCACTGACAGGGAATCTGGGATTCTCTATCATTCTCCTCATTTGCATAGGATTGCCTGCTAATCCTTGGTTACATGTCCGACAATCAGTCTTCCCCCTTAGCAACCAGTTTGCACTGGCCATGTTGTATTCTGCCTGCCATTGACTATTATGGCAAAATAATGATTTTCTTCTTAATGGTTGTTTTAGTTTTTTTTTTTTTTTTTTAATTTTTATCCCGATCCCGTTTGCGAGCCACTGCCCTTAGCTTAAACGGCTGATATCAGCCAAAAAAAAAAAAAAGTTAAATATTTCATTTTTACACTGTTTTCCATGGCAGTGGCCATTTATATGGCCACTGGCATGGATTACACATCATATGCACACTTTATGTGGGGCTGTCATGCCTCCGTTTTGTAGTTTGCAGAACAGTACTCAGTCACTAACCGAGTACATTTCTGCAGACAGCACTCGTCCTGCATGACAGCTGCCACCTTCCTGGATCACAAATTACCCTCATTTGCATGTTTTTCACCTGCAAATGAGAGTAATTTGCATAAAGGAGCTCGGTCCATACAGGATTAGTCTAAGAGCTCACGTGCACGTCCCGGGAGCTCATTCCTGGATCGCACATCAGCCATATTGCCAAAAATAGCTCTTAGACTAATCCACGCAATGCAGGGCTTCATAAATCCAGGGGATTATTTCTGCCTGATATTTATGGTGCTTTTTCATGAAATTGTGTTTTTTCTGGCAAATTTTCTGTCATTTTGGTGTCACTGAAGTGCCTGTGCATATTTGGCCAAGCTACTGAAGAAATTCCTGGAAGAAATGCTTCATTATGGTCTTGTGCATACTTGGGAAGACTACTTGAAGGATCATTTGGGGAAATGTTTTCTTTTGGTGTTTGTGCATACATGATTAAACTACTGAAGAGATCACTGGGTGAAATGCTTCCTTTTGTTGCTTGTGCATACTTGGACATACCACAGAAGGGATTGCTGGGGGAAATGTTTCATTTTAGTGCTTGAGCATACTTGGTGAAACTACTGAAGAGATTGCTTGAGAAATGTACATTTTCCTTACTCAAAGTTTCCATGCTCTACCCCCATGCATACCCGATACTAGATGGCAAACCTTGGTTTGTAAGCATTCCAACTAAATTATGTGGAGTTCCATTTAAGAGTAATCCTTTATTTCCAGCATGATATTTTAGTGTGTATGTGTGTGCGGCAGTGAGGGGTAAGTGTTTGCCTGGTACATTAAATTGTTTTCAGCTCTGTTTTTTCCACAACTAAGGTGTATGCTAGTAATCCCTGAGATATACTTCTGATAGTAAGCAATGCTGTGTGGGCATACAGAGTAAAACAAAATGAAGCCTGTGAGTAAAGCTGTGTGAAGTCAGCATTGCTGGCTTGCTTCACTTTACTCAAAGATAATATATGCTTTCTTTGAAAGGAAAGTAGGAATATTATATGTGTTTAGGCAATGTCTTTGAAAAAAAATGAAATGAGCAAGACTCCTTTCCTTTTGTCTAGTGAATACTTAGTGTACCAGCACCCCCTATGCAACACTACTGGAGGAAAATGTACATGGGAAGATGTGAAGTCTGCACAGAAGGCACACTAACTGAAAACCAAACTGTATAGCAATGTGAAGCAGCAACAGTCATTGTCACGTCACTGGTTGGCAATAATAACTAAAACTGATACACACAGACACATATACACATACACACTCACACACATTCATGCACATATGACAAGCACATGCATGCATGCACAGTCACAAAAAACACATACTTATGCATACACAAGTTCAGGCACACACACACACACTCTCTCACACAGACTCAACTAGCACACACACTCATACACATGCTACAAATGCATGCACATGCAGAAGCAGCAAGCACATTCACACAGAGTCAAACACACACATACACTCATGGGGTCTATATTACGAGATCGAAATCCCGTTTCAGCGAACACCAGAAGACCGACACATATAGTGTGAACTACGGTAACGGCGAACGTTCAAAGCCATGAAACACGGAATGTCGGAGTGTCATGGTTGGCCTGTTTGTGGTATAGCTCCGTAAGGTAAGTGTCTGATAGTTTCGGACCTTAAGGTCAGGGTGCGGGTTAAGGTAAGTGCATAATTTGTAATGTATGTAAGGTTTAGTGTAGGATTAGAAGTAGGGTTTGGTTAGTGTATGTGTGTGTTTTATTTATTATGTTTGGGTATGTAGTATGTAGCACATGGTGGTGTTGGCCAACTATGATGGTTCGAGATTTGAAAATTCCCGGTTTAGAGGGTTTGGCATATTTGCGGTTCGGGCTATGTGTGTCAGTGTTGTGGTGTTCGATGATATGGGTTTTCGATTACGTAATACACTGCAAACAAATATACATACAAAACACACACACTCAATTTATATTTTCTAAGAGAAAAAAAGAATCACTGGGATTCAGATGGAGTGTTTATTTACAATTTTACTTTTTATTGAGGCCTGCTTGTAATACTTTTATATCTGCAATGGGATTGTATGTTTTCACTACAGAAAAGTATTAATCCCACAGCATATTATAGTCTTCATTTATGAGTTATTTCTTGAGTGCTTATGGTACTACATGGGTTTATAGATTTATGCTGGACCCTTTACTATTTGGAATCTATTTCTCAGAAGTCTAGGCAAAAGGAAATGGCCTGTCGGAACATGGGTATAACATGGCTAGCCTGGTAAAGGTCCTATGATCATTAGCATAGTAACCCCCTATAAATTTGTGAACCATTGATCCTATAACTTTGTTTGGATATTAATTGCAGCTTGCTGATTCTTGGTTTGGGGGCCTTTCTGTAAGACTGCAGTGAGAGAAGAGAGTAGTGCATTATAATATGTTAGCAGTTATGCAAAGTTTTTCTGTGTTTTGCACTCTTGTCTGTATTTTGTTGAACATTTCAGGGTTAGTGAACTTATTTCCAAGGAATTCAATCCATCCAAGTTAGAAACTTCTGGTGGAAGCCTTATTGTGTTTTTACCTGATTGGCCTGAGGGATTAACTGTGTAAAAGCCTTTTATCCTGCTGTGATAAGACTCACATTTGCGCATTGTGCAAAGTCAGTTCCCTGTGCCTTGAGTGTTTGTGTGTGTGTGTGTGTGTGTGTGTGTGTGTGTGTGTGTGTGTGTGTGTGTGTGTGTGTGTGTGTGTGTAAATATATATATATATATATATATATATATATATATATATATATATATTCATAGAAAATACTAGGTGGACATAAAATAGGCTTTAATGGTGATAGAAAACATTTTGATAATACTTTTATGTAAGTATTTGATGTGCAGGTAAGAATGTCCATTGACAAGGATACATAGTGAGGCTGACCAACTCTGTAAGGAGCAGACTGACCATCATCTGAAAGTAAAGATGCCAAAATATGACAGAAAGAGGAAGCAGGCTACAAAAGGGCTAGCAGATATTGCTGCAAAGATCTCTCAACAGCTAAGTTATTTCTTTGGTTCTAAGAGAGCACCCACAGCATCTCATCCCAACAGCGATAGCTCTGAAAACATCACAGACACCCAAAGCCCTTCTATTACCCTTGCAAGCATCCAGAACTTCACAGCAGAGACCAATTCTGCATGTGAAATTATTTCTCAAAATATTAATGTAAACACCCCTGCTTCAAGTAACAAACCAGCAGAGGATTTCTGGAAGATTACATTAGATTTGGATTTTACCTATCACTACAACCCTGAAAATAGTGATGCTGCCAGCTGCACTTCTAGCACAGATTTTGATGCTTCCACCATGACTGTTAGCTACAGTCACTTTCCAGATGTGCCATCTACCTTGGAAGATGTAGAATACCAACAAGGTGAAACTTCTTCACCCCTGTACAAAGGTGGTGACAAGAGAAATGCAAGTAGAGATCTGTTTCTTAAAAATGACCTTACTTTAAGTACGTATCATGCAACTGAGAAAATGCCACTTGCTCCATTTGAGCCAGCACATATGACTACTGATCCTTCCTGTTTTCTAGCATGCAATTCAGTTTGTTGCAGCAATATTGATGAGCTTTTCCAGCCATGAAATGTAAAAGAAACCTGTATTAAGCAAACTTTTGAGAGAAGTAAATCAAAAACTGAATGCAGAAGTTGTCAACTGCAATGGTTTTCATCTTTCTCTTGGTTAAACTACTGCCAGACCAAAGGATGTGTATATTGTCATTACTGCCATGGTGCAGTGACAAGAAAGCTCCTTACATCTTTTCACTGTGGTGAGTCTACATTCTGTTTGTCTGGATTCAGTGACTGGAAGAAAGCAATCAAAAATTTAACAAACATCAACTGACCTTATTCCACCGTGAAGCTGTTGAGAAGCACAGTGCTTTCAAAAACAGTAGAATGAACATTGCTGCTCAGCTTAACCAGCAGCATTCCCAGGTACAACTGAAGAATCATACACTGCTCCAAAAGCAGGTGACATCAATAACATTTTTAGTAAGACAAGGGTTATCTTTTCATGGAAAAGAAGAACAGGAAAGCAATTTGAGACAGTTGATGCTTACAAGAGCAGAAGATGTACCAGAGCTAATGAAGTGGGTGAATGAGGGACAATATCAGAGTTCTGATGTGAAGGAAATCATGGGGACCATGGCTCATCAGCTTCTATGGAATTTATTACACGAAATAAGGTACAAATCTAAGCTTTATTCCATAATAGCAGATGAATCTCGGGACATGTCAGCACGAACAGATGACTGTATGTGTCCAACGGGTGTCACTTCTGAAGTTCACTGTACAGGAAGATTTTATTGGAATGTATAAAATGGAAAAAGATGCAGAATCCATCACAAATTCACTGAAAGATGTTTTACTGAGGTGTAATTTGCCACTGGAAAACTTAAGACGACAAGCATATGATGGAGCAGCCAACATGAGTGGATGCATTTTTGGAGCTGCTGTCAGAATTAGAAAAGACAATCCACTTGCTCTCAATGTCCACTGTGCCAATCATTGCTTAGATGTGGTGTTGCAAAACTGTGCAAAAACTAGCATTGCTATTGATGATGCCCTTCTTTTGTTTAAGATGCTCCTGTACTCATTTGTGCATCACCTCTGAGAATAGCTCATTTTGAAAGCATAGAATCAGGAAATGATCCATATAGTATGATAGGACTGCATTTACTTTGTCCAACAAGATGGACAGTTAGAGCAAAGAGCATTAAGGGTATTTTAGCGAACTATAAAAGACTGCATGACACTTTATAAGATCTTCAACATAGCAAGACATTTGATGTACAAAGTAAAGTCAGAAGGTTGCTAATGATGATGACCAAGTTTATAACATACTTTGGACTTATTGTTTCTTATAATATATTTAGTGTATCGTAAAAAATAGCAAGTATGTTACAAGCAAAAACATTGACGGCACAAACTACAACAATTAGTATAAATAACCTCAAGTTAAACTTGCAAAGATAACATAAAAAGTTTGATCAAGTGTTTCACACCATCAAGGACAGAGCTCAGCAAATACAGATTTTTGAAGAGCCAAATCTTCCTAGAAAGCACACAGTCCCAGGAAGGTTACAGGATGGTACTGCACTTCATCACCACCATGATTCTGCTAAAGACTGGTATCGTCAAATCTACTTTGAGTGTATCGATGTATGCCTTGCTGAACTCAACCATTGTTTTGATCAGGAAACATATTCCTTACTGTCTTCCTTGGAGAATATGCTGCTTCAAGCAGCCAATAGCACTTCATTTGCTATTCCACCTCAAGTTGAGAGAATGTATGGAGGTAGACATAAACATTGATAGTTTGACTACACAGCTGCAGCTTCTCCTAGGATAAATACAACAGGTGCTTCCTGAGGTGTCAGCTGTGCACTCCATTGATACTATAATCGATGCTTTGGTGGACAAGGACTGCCAACAGCAAATGCTGAAATAGTAAAGCTATTGCAAATTTACCTCCTTGTATCAATGACTGCAGCAACTGGGGAAAGGACATTTTCTACCCAATGCAGAATAAAATCATATTTAAGTTCTACTATGTCAGAGAAAAGGTACACTCATCTAATGATGCACATCCACAAAGAAAAGACTGACAAGCTGAAGTGTACAGAAATTCTGAAGGACTTTGTACAGAGAAATGAACAGAGACTTCACTTTTTTGGGAAGTTGTAAAGTAACCAGTTTTATTTCAGTGCTAACACATGCATTTCATCTTCCTGGAACAATTGAATGAGTATATTTGCAAGTTATACACGTTAACATATAGTGCTATTTTGACTGATTATCTCACTACTGTAGACATATGATGGTCAAAGGCTACATTACTGTCTATGATTGTCCATAAGTCCCTGAGTACTGGGTCAACTCTAAGGGGTGTGTCAATATGATAGTTAGCAGGGGTGGATGACTTCCCAAAGGATACTATTATGCATTTCTTGGCATTTAGTGTTCGTCCATGGCTCTGACACTGGTTGTTTGTTTGTGTCGGCCCTTTCTGGAGTACATTTATGTTGGTGTGGGATTCAATGACAGCTCCACAGCTCCTAATTTGAAATTATCTACAAATGTAGTCAGCCAGAGACCATTGATATTAGTCTTGACTTTAGAGAAGTGAATGCCAAAAAGGTGTGGTCCAAGGACCAATCCCTGAAGGATTCCACTTGTGACTGGCCTCTTTGTAGAGATGGACTCCCCAATTCTGACTTCCTGGGTCCTGGGTGACATATGGATCTGTACCTAACATCTTGAATTTGTCACCAATGCCCAAGTGGGGTATTGTTTCCAGTGCCTTGGCCAGGTCAAGGTAGGCAGTATGAACCATTTTGCCCTTACCCATTGCTTTGCTGACCTTTTCAAAGAGCTATACCACTTGAGTTGACATAACCTGATCTTAATGAAACCAAACTGGGTTGAGTCCAGTGTCTGGAGGTTTACTATATCATAACTGATCATTTCCATGATAATTCTTTTCATGGTTTTGCATACAGTGAAACTTGTGTCTGTAGTTTCCAGAGTCTGTAGATGGGCCACCTTTGTGCAGAGGGTTGACTGTTGCTGTTCTCCATTCATAAAGCACAAAGCCTTTTTGGTGGCTATAGTTAAATATCAGTTCCAGAGGGTCTGATAGGTCATATTTCATGTTATTTAGAAGACATCCTGGGATATTGTCTGGGCACATTGATGCAGTCAGTGTTATTGGCCTTAGAGAGACCATTAAGGACCTGTTCCATATTGAGAGCAGGAAGAGTTATATTTGATATTTCCTGAGGGAAAGTTGAGGGGGAGAGAAAGGTAAAGCAGCAGCTGAATTTGTTGGCCAGTCGGCTTGCTATGTCTTCTGTCTCAGTATAGGTAGCCTCATTTACAATGAGCTCTGCACACAATTGTGTATTGACTTTGAGGGTAACTTAAGCTTTAGCTGTCTCAGTGGAGAGCCACTAATTTTAAAAGAGCAAGATACAGTACTGTTTGACTTGCTGCAAATTGTATTTAAATACCTTCACTTGGGTATAATGTCTTAAACAGTTTCAGTTAGGTACAATGCTTGACTTACTGTAAATTGTAAATAATTTGTATACAACTGTTGCTTTCTTTCAATATGCCAAATAATCCCCGATACAATAATTTAATTCACACCATAATACAATTCCTGTTCCATAGCTTACATTTTCATACAGTTTTGTAGTGTTTAGTCTTTTATGCCTTTTATACTATTAGTTTGTTATGATATTTCATTGTCTACCATTTTATTACACTGTGTGAGGTCAGGTCATGGTTAAAAAGAGTAGTTTGAACCACTCCCCTTAACTACTTAATAAAGAATGAATAAGTATACCCTAAAGTGTTTTCTGTGTAGCTTGTTACTGACATAGTTTAATTGTGTGATAGTAAGATTTGCTTAGAATGTATGGCATGGAAAAGGTAGATTCAGATTCAGAAACACATTAATTGAAAACTATTTCAATAAGATGTCACTTTGAAAATGCTGCTACATTTACTATATAGAATTTGACTGCCCTGAATGTCTGTTATGTTAATCACTGCTTTCATTTAGTGCTGTAAAATCTGTGTGAAAGCATCAGTGTTGAAGTTCTGAGGTGATAGAATACTATGTTGTGAAGTACATTACTGCCAGCTGTATAAACCAACCTGATGTAATAAGTGGAGTACTTGTTTTGCAGCTGTTCTGGTAAGTGATATCTAGGTGTAATCCTCTTATTTGCATTTCTAGTTTGTATGATGTAGTATTATCCTACCAACAGTTCTGCAGTTCTGCTGAGACACTTTTTACCTCAATATATGATGACTGATTTATTTGTATACAACCTTGCATTGCATTTTATTTCATTAATACTGCTTAGACTCCAAACTCAGAAACACAACCCCCGCCCCGGATTCACTAATCTTCCATGCAGGACTAGCTTAGTCCTGCATGGAAGCGCCTGTTTAGGAGCAGGATGGCAGCGTGCCATGCATATTAATGAAGGCACGCTGCCTGTGCTCCCAGGCTTACATGGAGCATGTACGAGTGCAGGGGGCATGTCTGAGAACAGAGCTCTCAGAATAAACATGCCCCTGCCATGTAGAAAAGCAGAAAGTATTAAGAGATGAGAGAGATCGCTCATAGGTGTCCACATATCCCCACCAACAGTTCCCCATGTGTACAACAGCAACAGTACTGAAAAAGTAAATAAAGAAACCCTTTTATTTTTATAAAACACCGATTAAAGCTAACTGTAGGTGTGTAGGTGTGCCCATCGCTTAGCTACAATTATAGCAGCTTAAAAGGCTGAAGAGGATAACAAGGAAAATATATGCAAATGAAGCAGCACAGCAATAGTATAGTGGGCAGAGCATCCGCCTAATGAGCAGGCATTCCTGGTTGGAGTTCCACTGCAGCACATTCCATTTTCCATGTGAAATCTATATATGAACATTTTTTGCTGTATAACCTACTAAATAACATTTAAATGTGAACTGGAGTACTGCATTAAATGCACATATGAAGTGTCAGTATCATAATGAATAAGGCACTAGTAAGCAGGTGTAAGCACAAATAAGCAGTAGTAAGCATATATAAGCACTAATAAGCGTGTTTAAATGCGTTTGCATGGGGGTAAGCATTGCTTACACAGATTAAGCAAAGTAGAAGCTAAGTGAGTGAAAGAAACTGTAACTGGAAGTTAGCAGTGCTTAGCTCCACACAAACCCACTTACAACTGCTTTAAAGTGCTTTAATCAGTCTTTATTCAACTGGCTGTGTTCTGTTCAGCAACAAATTAAACAGGACTTGCAAGGCTCAAACCCAGGACCCTGCACACAACAGACAAAGTAGCTTACCACTAAGCCATGCCAGATACAAATAAAGTTGATGTTTTCAGAAACATATCATCCAGTCTAGTCATGCAACAGTGAAGAGAATGTATGCCAACATCCAGATGTATGTCTGTGTAAATATATTAATATCTAAACAGATACAACATATCTATATATGTAGATTTATATATTTCTACAACTATATATATATATATCAATATATATGAACATATATACATGCAAATGCCTACATCAACACATATATGTGTCTACACCTATATGTCTACATATACACAGCAAGTTACATATGTATACACAGATATATACCTATGTAGGTATATACGGACATAGTTATATATATGTTAGCAGATATATCTATATATATATATATATATATATATATATATATATATATATATATATATATATATATATATATATATATATTATATATATATATAGGTATATATGGCCATACATCTTTAGATAGCAATGGCAGATTAACAAACACACATATGTTCACATGCACCGTTAATGGGGTTGAGAGGCCCCGTACACTATACATCTTGTACGAATAGGCATCCCCCCCACAGTCAAACACGTCTGCCCTGCAATACACTACCAAGTGTTGCAGAGCCTATAACCAGGACCTGACACAACATGAGCACAAGATGTTACCAGTACTACATCCCACCTGTATGATGTCAGACTGGTATTGGTAACATATCATGCAGTACAGTCTGCCTCACATAGGAAATGTAATATGTGGAAGCCATCAATATCCCCAGGATACAGATACACAGACACAAATATGCTGATACAGATATACACACACACACACACACACACATATATATATATATATATATATATATATATATATATATATATATATATATATAGATAGATAGATATACATGTGACTACACATACACATGCAGATATATGTACAGTAAGATACATATGTAGAAGGTGCACACAATATGGAACAGCCACTAAGCCTACAGTTAACCCCTGAATGACTGTACACTGTATGAGCCACCCATACAAATGACAATTGTTGCTTGCAACATATATCCACAGAGTGGTCATAGGAAAAACACCACACACAGGTTTGCAGAAATGGAAAACCTTTAATCGTGTACTATTACAGTTCTATATACCATGTCATATAGCTGTTCAGACACTGACAACCATATAAACAGAATAATGCATCTGTGAAACAGTTACACTAATACAGTAGTTTGGAAAGGTTCACAACTGTTGCTGTCCAGGACAAGCCCTTTAAATTGTACAATAGTGAAGACAAACTGGGCCACAGAATACCAAACAATCAACAGTATTTAATGCAGGTGTATAGTTCAGCAGCCTCTATCTACACTCTGTACAAACTCAGTAGGTGGTAAAGACATCATGTGACCACATGGGTTGTAACTGTTACATATCAAGGCATAACTGACACCATCACGAGCACACCGACAAACAGAACAGTCTGTATGGAGGGGGCAGTAGGCTTGCATTAACCCAATTCATGTAAGTAATGTAAATATAGGTAAAGTATATGGTACTGTACATCCAGATACCTTAAGGCAGCTCACCCCAGATACCCCCACATTTTGTAACAGCCTAGGTCATTTATGGTGCTTCCCCCTAGACTCAATAATACAGGGCCATATACCACTGTTACATACACTGGCCACTGGAGTGCATAAGGGCACACATGTATTGTGTAGGTGATGCCCACACATATATGGCCCCAGCCCCACTGTATGTGTGGGGGATACAACAGCAGTGGATTGATGGCAGCAATGGCAGTGTGATATACTCACAGCCTACTACAGAACAACCACTGACAGCATGACATATGTGCAAAGCTTGGTATGTAGGTGGAGGACAGAGGCTGGAAAACCATTGCCATACAATAAGCAAGTTGCTGGTGTTACAGAATAGTCTGCAACATACCCTAAGTCAGGGAATTGAGGTTAGAAACATAAATGGATGTAGCCATGTACTGATAGCACTCAACACACACACTGCCAGTGTAATATCTGACACAGGACCTGTGTGGTGGACAGACAAAACATGCTAGGCATACCTCTGGCCAGCAAGAGGATAGGCCCACAGTTGTGAGCTATTCAGACAGACTGCATTCCAAGGTAAACTTGTATATACATACACACCCTGTAACACCAGTACTATACAAAGCATAACACAACTCTACTCGCAGTCTGGCTGTAGTTCCTGATCCTCCTACAAATATGTGGCTTCCCTTAGTGTGCTGGTTCAATTGTAAGAGGTATTGCTACCTGCTGTCTGTAACATTGATGCCCACACACAAGAAGGAGTTCCATCACACAGGAAATGTAAAGGGACCACGCCCACATAATGTAGGGATTTATAGTGGGTGGTTGCCAAGATAGTGGTAATTGGAAATACTACACATGTGTAATCTCAGATATATATATATATATATATATATATATATATATATATATATATATATAAATATATATATATATATACATATATATATATATATATATATATATATATATATATATAAATATATATATAAATATATATATATATATATATATTTATATATATATATATATAGATAGATATAGATACACCAGACAATCTCAATGTACTGAAATGTTGAAATTCAGTACGTCGGGACAAAATAGTGGAAAGTGCAGTTAACCAAAACTACACTATGCTGAATCTGCAAATGTCGAATCTGTCACTATCGTGGTGTCGCATTCATGACGTGTGGTGCAGTTTGTGCATTTATCTAGGGTTTCAGGGAAGTGTTGTGTGTTTGAGGATAATGGGTAGGGATTTTAGTGTGTGTGAGTGTGTGTGGTGTTTGTTGTGTGTTTGTGTGTTTAGTGCGACCTCGGAGTTAGAATATATAAGTGTGGGGGGTGCAGAGAGGCTTACCCCCATGCTTATAGGTAGATTAAGTGTGTTTGTGTGTGTTATTATGTTTGTTTAGTTAGGTAGGTGTATGTGTGTGTGTGTGATTATGTTCTGGTTTGTGTGTGTGTGTGTGTGTGTGTGTGTGTGTGTGTGTGTGTGTGTGTGTGTGTGTGTGAATGGTCATGATTGTAGTATTCGTGATTGTGGGTTTTCGTGTATGTGGTTTTTCGACTATTCAGTCTCGAAAAACTGAAATTCGACATTTCATTATTTTAGGATTGTATAGTGAATCCATATATATGGCTATCTGGATAAGTATATGTACATATATTTCCACCATATGTCCTGGACATGGAGTGTAGCCTTAACCCAGCCCCTGTAGTCTCAAAGTCGTAGTGCAAGGGGATGTCAGGTATGTATAGCAGGTATATTAGTAGATTATTGCTACTGTCATTGGGATTGTCTTCACAGACATGGTGTGTGTGGGAGGTCACATCTGCTTATAACACACGTGCCATTGGCTACTGACAGACATCCTAACGACATAATTGTAAAGTACCACTGCTAGCACATAATGCCCCTGTGGACTGCAGCAGAGATATTGGCCAATATATGTGGAGATTCTGACACACTATGCACAGTCAAGAGGTACACCCATAAGCCCTTAGTGCAAAACATGTGCACCATGCCTGACAATATGGATGTAGAAAGCCATGTAGACGGGTATAACACATAATGACTGGTATACATTTGCCACCATAGGTTATGCATTCACACACCCCTGTCTGGCCTGACACATAATGACCACTGGTACAGGGGTGCCATGGCCACATACTACCCACTACATCTGTACAGCATCCCACTGCTCTGTCTGACATACATGACTGTTAAGGGAGGCCCGGCAGCAGTACATCTGGCAAGTATCTGCACATGACATCTCACTGGATAAGTACACTAAGCTGCTAGACATGTAACAATGCACTGTGCAGGCTACAGGAAGACTGGCTCAACACTGGCCTACATCTCATATGGTGGAATACACATGTACCTGCATATATAGCAGGCTCAACAGGCATGTCACAGCACTGGATAAGATACACCTGTGTGAAAGTGCATAATCTCAACCCATGTGAACACAGCCACATATGGTAAGCTAGCATAATATTACAGTATATGGACTATCGGTTCTACACCATCCTCATATGTGCCCCTCACAGACTGACCCTACATATACTGGGCTGCTACACAGTTTGGTCTGATGGCTGTCTGTGGTATGAGACATGTGTGTGTCCTCCAAACATGTCAACCAATATAATACCATACAGTGGAGCAGCATGTATCATCAGATAGGAGGGGAACTAAAACAATGGCATCTACCACAGTCAGTACACAGGCTAAAGTACATATTAACAATACACACACTGTCGACATTCACCATCACTACACAGACCTCAGTACTATACATTCACAGAATGTCCAGGTTATGTCATGAAATATAACTCTTACTGTACATAACATGTGTAGCAGTCTGATATATGACTGGCATGTTATCAGATATGATGACACTAATTATGGTGTACAACACATATGCATCACTTCAGGCATGACATATGTACAAAGGTTGACAGAGGTGTGGATGGAAGCACATACACAGGGCCAATATTGACATGTTGCTGTGATAACTTCATACATTTACCATTGTAATGGGGTTTGTTGCAACATATGTCCTATGAGGGATATGAAGTCAGTAACTATCACAGCTTTCACCATCTACAGACTGCAATCCTCACACTACCTTCTGCATTCCACAGATAGATGCTCCGTGGGTAACACATGAAACCAAAGGCACACCACTGCCCAGTCTGCAGATGACCTTGTAGATGGGGATTCCTCATAAACATGGAAATGACATGGCAGGTATTGAGACATGTATGACAGCCTTATCCACACATACACTGTTAAACTGACATTACTCCAAATGCAGCACAGCAGCACTTAAAGTCTGTAGTCAGGTCAGGCACATCCCCCTCCTGTTTGTTGCCCTGTTTCCATAGTGTATGTTGTTAGAGGTAAATCCCCACTCCATCTGAGATGCTGTTTGCCAAACAACAGATCTAGTTCCTGCTCACAGTGAATGAAAAGGGCCAACACCACCATGATGTTCCTTGATATTGGAGTGTGTTTCCATGCAATTGGCTATGGGAATATTACCGCAGCTGTTCCACATGCAATCAGCAAGGTGAGGCCTGCAATTTGTGCAGAGGCCATCAGCTGATCATGAGCATCACTTAAAATACACCTGCTGCTTCCTTAGCAAAGCAGGTGTAGGTCTCCA
Organism: Protopterus annectens; assembly: GCF_019279795.1. NCBI lineage: Eukaryota > Metazoa > Chordata > Ceratodontiformes > Protopteridae > Protopterus > Protopterus annectens. The sequence goes on from NC_056731.1 coordinate 723,975,787, forward strand.
CATCCACCAGAGAGGGAGTGGGAGAGGCAGACAGAGGCAACGACATGTCAGGGAGGGGTGGGAGTGTAAAACTGAAGCATGTTTGTGTCACACACCTACCAGTATAGGGCATCAAACCCCTGACAACTACGTAGTACTATCACAGTTCAATGCAGTTACTGGATGCGCCACATGGGTTACCTGCTGTGGAGCACTCAGAACATATTTGTGATGGTTAGTGACATCTGCAACAGGGATACGGTAGCTATATGGTAGGTGACATACACATGCCTGTCTGCATCAACAGCTGCCAGTGTCAACGCGGCCAAACTCTCACAGGGATGCACACACAGTGACACATATGGCAGGGCCAGGAGTACAACACATCAGTAGTGGGATTGCCACACCACATCACTGTGCAGGTATCACATGCACCACACGGGTCATATGGAGGTTGTATGGGCAAAGGGTATGAGGAGGTGTCAAACATTGGACAGCATGCTTCAGTATGCCCATGGGGGTTGTAGTGAGAGTGCAGGTGAACATATGCACCATACAACACACACACAAACACACAGGGTGCCAGTACTGAAATGCATGAGTGCATGTCTGTATAGGTGTGTGGTGGCCGGCTGTGCCAGCAGGCTATACAAGGGTAGGAGATGGGTTTACCTTGGCATCAGTCCACATGACAAAAGTCTGCATTGTGGCTCAGGGCTGTAGTTTCTGCATTTGCCCACACAGGTGGGTATTGTATCCCCCATCCAGTCACCTTGGTGACTATTGTGTGTGGTAAATGCTGTGCATCTCTTGCCATGTATATGTTCCTTAGTTCATGACATGGACAATGTCTGGAATGTGCACACCTCCCACATGCGTGTACAGTGACACGTGGAACTGTACCTGGGGTGTCTGGCCCATGTTGTGAACACAGATTATCATCAGATGTGCTAGTCTTGCCCACCTGTTGCGGAAACCAGTAAAGGGCAGCAGGTTTACCCTGCAGCTCTCTGTCCATACAGGGCATGTTGTCAGGCATGGTATGTCCATTGGGGGTCACATGTGATGGCACCATAGGTGGTGCAGGTGTCCATTGGAGAACATGGGGGAGGTGCACCATCTGCATGTATGTGCATATTGGACAGATGGACAGGGTGATATGCCCTCTGTAGCCCACTGATATCACTCCATAGTTACTATCAGTGGCCATTATGCAGTGTACTACCCTCATATTGGCTGTTGCCTAGGTATATGTGTGTGTGTGTGTGTGTGTGTGTGTGTGTGTGTGTGTGTGTGTGTGTGTGTGTGTGTGTATGAGACATGGGTTGAGAGTGTGCTCTGGGTAATACTGGGGTTGATAACTGTGATTGCCTGGCCTTCATGTCACATGTATGGGTATGGCTTTGCACCCTAGCCTCTCAGCCATTTCACATCTGTTATCCCTATACGGTGGACATTGTGATATATAGTAGGGCCACTCTATAAGAAATATGCAAAACCCACTCCACATTGGCCACAGTTGTCACACACTCACAACCACCTCTACACAGGATACAAGTTACAAACACACACACACCTGTCATGTCTAGGGGTAAAACCCCTACCTAACTAGTTTATTACACTACAGCACTATGCAGTTATAGTACGTGCCACAGACATTACTGGAGTACTATTTCCCCAAAGGTGTATTTCACAATGAATGACATCAGCAGGTTTGCCAAAGTAGGGCATTTGAAATGTACTGTGAGTGACTAGCCTAAAATGCATTGCTCCCTACACAGACAGTGAGACACACACAAAACATCCACAACTGTCATGCGTGGGTAGAGAACCCCTAACAGGGGTCTATATCACACTACAGCATGGATCTGTTATAGGACGCACCATAGGGATTATTAGAGAACTCCTTCCCCAAAGGTCTATTTCACAATGAATGACATCAGCAGGATTGCCAAAGTAGGCCATTTGAAATGTACTGAGTAAGACTAGCCTATAATTCATTGCTCCATACACAGACATTGAAACACACACAAAACATCCAGAACTGCCATGGGTGGAGATGGAACCCTACCACAGTTCTAAACCACACTCCAGCAGTATGCAGTTACAGGATGCACTCCAGAGATTATTAGGCTACAACCTTCCCAGATATGTATTTCTAGGTAGGTGACATCAGCAGCCTTGCCAAAGTTGAGTATATGAATTGTAAGGAGTGTGAGTACCCTAAAAAGCACTGTTCTCTACATAGTCAGACACGCGCATGCACACACACACACACACACACACACACACACACACACACACACAGTTATTAAGTCTGGAGTTTGAACACCTACCTACTTTATAACACTACAGCAGTACACAGTTACAGGCCACACTATCGAGATTACTGGGCTACAATTTTCCCAGAGGTGTATTTCAAGGTGGGTGACATCAGCAGCCTTGCCAAAGTTGAGCATATGAATTGTAAGGAGTGTGAGCACCCTATAAAGCATTGCTCTTTACACAGTCAGAGACAGACAGACATGCACACAAACACAGTTGCCTAGTCTTCGGTTAAAACTCCTACCTAACTAGTTTATCACACTACAGCAATACGCAGTTATGAGACACACCACAGAGATTATTAGGCTATAGCTCTCCCAAAGGTGTATTTCACATTTGATGACCCCAGCAGGCTTGTCAAAGTAGGGCTATGGTGTGGGCGGTGTGTGCATGGGTCATAACCCATTCATGTATGGGTTGACATGCCCCGTGCGAGTACACACGGGGTCATATGTCACAGGTACGTGCATGCAGCTGCTAGATGACTACTTCCTTGTACAGTTATGTTGCACAGCTGGCACGTGCACCCCATAGTCTGTAATACTGACAGATACTGGTGGCTAGTATCTGCAGCGAGTGACATCTGCACCTCATGTGTTTAGGGCCATTTGACTGTGTGCTGGGTGGGACAGGCCTGGATGGCTCCTTGTCATGATCACCCTTTTCCACACATTTATGTACATGTACCTTTGGCTTATTATAGTGTGTTGTCCTGACATATATGTCTGTATTCCTATCCACTGTGTGTGCTAGGCATGAGTGGTGCATACTCACAAGTGTCTGCATTAACAACTGCAACTGCCAGATATGTCTGGTCCACTGGTGTTTGCAGTAATGGCCTTCATGTGTTTAAGTGTGTGAGCATGCCCAGTATGACATTTTAGTATGTTGTTGACTGACATTGCTTTCATTTCTTAAGTGTGTGAGCATGCCCAGTATGGCCGTCTGTATTGAATGTGTGGATCGTGTCCAGGTAGTTTGTCCTGCAGTGCTGATGTTTGTGTTGTACACCAACAGGTAGCATGCTGTCTCTGCAGGGTATCCATTGATCATTTGACTTTGATTGTTACTACATTTCTGCATACAAGGGGGGGCACACCTGACTGTTTTTACATTTCTACACAGGAGTGCGGGGGGCACACCTGACTGTTATTACATGACTATGTAGGATGGGGTGCACACCTGACTATTTCTACATTTCTACACAGGTTGAGGGGGCACAACCAACTGTTATTACATTACTATGTAGGCTGTGGGGGCACATGTGACACTTGCACATTTGCTATGACTGTACTGGTATGTCAGGTACTCTATTTCATTCTGTATTGCTAACTATCATGCTGACTAGAGGCATACCAGTGTACTACAGATCATGACTTTGGTTGCCCTACATATTATTGTCTGACTTCCTACCCTTCAGAACTAACATCCCACTGCCTGCCCTGCTGTGGTCTGTCTGTGTAGACCTGGGGTGGAGGTTAACCATAGCCATCATTCTGGGGCCATGACACAGGCTGTGTTTGGGTTTGTCTACACCTGTCCTGCTGGCTGAGACTGTTGTTGGGTATGTGAACCACCCTGACTGGCATGTGTGGGTCATATGGACACACATGCCACTCAGCACATTTCCTTCAGTGGGTTTTGTCACCCTCTGTAGTACTAGCTACTATGGTGACTCCAGTATGTCTTACAGATGTCAGGGTGCCACTATGGGTGTCTACTGTCTGCTGCCATAACATTCAGCCACCCATTCCCCTTGCATGCTCACATTCATACCATAGCTACAGGTAACAACACATTCTACTCCATTTGGCAATTGTTGGTTGATTGACTTACCTTCAGGGTGTGCCAGACTTGCGGATGGTGCTGGAGGGCTGCCTATGTTGGATGCACATAGTACACTCCCTATACATGGTTGAGCACAGGTAGTGTCATGTTTGGCATCCCTTTTACTGTATGTGTGAGTCAGAGAGAGGTGTCATTCCCTAGGTCCCTACTGTGTCAGCGCATGTGCTATGTGTTGTCTCTTTGTCAAGGCCAGGGCATACTGGGCACACCTCCTTCTGCCTACTGGGGCAGGATCAGCTTGTTCCTCCTCTGGGTTACTCTGTGCCTGTGCAGGCCTTGGCTTTGGTGGGGGGCTGTGTGGTCCTGCCCCATGCTGTTCCTGCAACTGTTTCTGCAGGATCATATTGTGTAGCATAGCACATACCATAACAATTTGGGTACATGTAGCTGGTGATTACTGCAAGGCTCCATCGGATGTGTCCAGACACCGGAACCATGACCTGAGCATCTCAAACACATGCTCTATTATATGTCTGGCCTGTGCGTGTGCCTCATTATGGCATTGTTGTTCAGGTGTGTGTGCATTTCTGATGGGTGTCATCAGCCACGGCTACGGTGTGTTCCCAGCATCCCCCACTAGGTGACCATAGGGGATGTTCCCATTGACAAATCTCTGGTACAGCTGCATCAGATGCCATATGTGGGAATCGTCATAGCTTCCAGGGCAGCCAGCACACACATTCATTATAATGATCTGGGCATCACATGCGACCTGGCAGTTGATGGAGGGGATGCCTGTGCGGTTGATATAGGACCTACCCTGCTCACCGGGTGGTGCGTTGATGCATATGTGCATGCAGTCTATAGCACCCACTACCCCAGGGTATTCTGCTATTTGGTGGAAAAGATGCATATTGCTGGTCAACACCTCATGGGTGTTGAGGAAATATACATGCTCACTGGCATGTGCTGACATGACATCCAGGAACTGGTGGAATACTCTGGATGTTGATGCCTGTGAGATCCCCATGATATCCCCAGTTGTGCTTTGGGAGGTACCTGTGGCTAGTATACCTAGGCCTACACATATTTTGGTATCCACTGGGATGGGTTCCCCTCGGTCAGTTTGGTTTGTCAGGTGTGGCCGGCACACCTCAACAATTTGCTTTAGGAGGTCTGTGCCACCATATAGTGCTCCACTATCTCCAGCTCATGTAGCCCCTGGTAGGTTACCCTGGGTCTGTACACTCTTTTCTGTCTCCTCACTGTGAGTTGTTCGGCAGCATTCACATCACCACCCTCAGCCTCTTGCACATATTGTTCTATGTCACCTGCTGTAGCAATTTTCATTTTGTAGGTTTGTTTGTTAAAATTTCCTCACTTGTATACACTGGTGGTGTAGAGTGTGGGAAAAACCAGAGGGAAAGGTGTTTGCTTAGTTTATAGTAGTATTCTGGGCTGCGCTAGTCTACTGCCTGTGTAATTGGCTGATTCTGATACATTTCACCTGTTAGCTATGCTAGTTCTCCTTGAATACCTCCTACTGCTGTATTCCCTTCCCACTGCCTTCCTGTTTAATCCCATGTGCACGCCGCCCAGAGTGCTCAAATGTGCACACTGCTGCTATTTCCTAGTTTAACTTCTTTTTTTCTTCCTGTAAAACCCAGTGTGTGGCACGCACACCTGCTTACACTTTGCAAAGAGTGTTAGGTAGGTTTAGACACACCCCCTAGCTTATCTGTGCTAAGCTAGGAGCAAATCCAAGCCACAGGGCTCCAATCCACTTACAGTATGCCTGACACACACCCCCATGATGGCACCTACCTCCTAGGCTTGCACCCATCTATTCATACTCTTACACTGTTGGACCTGTCTCACATGCTGGTGAAAAATCGGATTCACTATCCCTTTTGACATATCTGATCAATTTAATTAATTTGACAGTGATTTATATAAATCACTTTTATTGGTTTGTTTGTTTATCAGTCGTTTTAGTAGGAATGTATTGTCATAGGTCCTAGTCAGATTGGTAGTTTTTTACAGTGTTATCTAATTAATATATTTCTTTAAGGTTGTCATGGAAAAAGGTAGCTTAAATGCACTTTTACTTGATTGGTCATTGGATTGTTACTAAATATTTATAAATGTTTTTGTGATGAATTACTCTTGTTTGTCTGAAGAAGGTGGAGTACTATCTTCACTGAAAGCGCTAACATTTATTAAATCCGTTTTGTCATTTTAAAAGTTGCCGGCTCTTATAGTGTCATTTTGCTTGCTTTTTTGGTGTTTCGTTTTGTGGTTTACCTAGTTTGTGGAAGTCGTATGATATGGAGAATTTGACCGGAGCGGCATCTCAAAGTTTGTTTGCGCAACAGGAGGATTCTAGCGGAGTACAGGAGAATGCTATTGGCAACCTCACCGCCCTTGTCCAGGTTCTTTTAGGGTGTGTGGAATCTCTTTCTCAAAAGGTGGATGCGTTTGGCATTAACAATACGCCGAACACGAACTTTGGAGTAAGCGGACATAGTGAGGAGCGTGCAATTGTAAACACTGCTCGGAACACAAGTGGAGAACATCTTGATAATGCAGTGGAAGGTAGGAGCACAGATAACAATTCTGACAATGCACCTAACTGTGATGTTAATCGGCAGGGAGGTAACGGTCAGTCGGTACCTCAAGGATGTACAGCTAATGCTCCTCAAGCACTCAATGACAACATTCCCACTATGTGTAACTTTCTAAATAATAACAATTTTTTCGGTGGATTACGTGGTTCTAATGTGGCCCACAATGATGTAAATGATGTAAATGATGGTACGGGTAATGTTTTATCATGCACCATTGATGAATTTGATTCCAAGCTGTATAAATGTAGAAAATTACAGCTTGAAGTCTCTTACTTGGAAGAATGCATACGCAATAAGATTATTCCAAAGGGTTTACGCCAATGGCGTTTTCCTGCTGGCTTGACAGGCAACTCGCCCTTTTACAGTGAACTAGTTGTACTTTTCGATAGACAAAGGGATGAATTTTTACAAGCACTTATTAATTATTATACTAAAGACATTACTACCTTAAAGTCTGAGTTGGAGGCGCTCGAGCATGGGATTAAATCTGACAAAGATTTTTTAAGATATAAATATGAATATTGCAGAATATTCACTAGTATAGAGGCTACCATGAATAAGCTTCTTGTCACCAAAAAGAAGAAAATATCTAGGGACATCAATGATTATGCAAATAATCAAGCATACCCTAAGCCTCCAGCTAGTGTTCAAACAAATGTCAATGATAACTTTAATAACCAACAAGGAAATGACTTTGTTGAAAATTCTAACCGTGTCCGCACTAATGGTGATGCTATTAATGAACAAAGGCAACCTTTAAGGAGGAGTCCAAGGTTTATTAATAACAATAGTAACACTAACAATGGAAACAATGGAGGCCGTAATGGCCCACATAACGATGGACAAAACAATTCGGCTGATAATATGCAAGGTGCAGACGTTCAGAATCAACAGGTTTTTCGGCTGGTCATGAAAGGCCAGAGGAACAAGCGTCAGTCCACCTTTCAGCAGAATACTTCAAGGAACAGGAGAAGAACACGCAGGAGTTAGTCTTTAATCAAGACTTTGGCATCAAACCCCGTCTATATAAAAGTAGTGACGGTGAATTTGTTATATACAATTATACAGCTTTAGACATTCAACCAGACATGGTTGATTTTTTATCAAAAGATTTAACCTTTGTCCCTGGAAGAAGTATGGATATTGTCAAAACAATTATTGATTTAAAATTTTTTGTCAGGAAGCTTATTCTTAATTTGTTAATGGGAATAATTCCACTACAGTCAAAACCTTACGGGTTTCTAGTTTATTTAATCCACCCCTCCATCTTGGTTTGAACACTCTCGAAAAGATGTGTGAAGTTGATTTATGGGCTATTAAGAATCAAGTAATATACAAGCACCATAAGTCTAAATGTAACATTTCAACTTTAGAGCATGATTTTGTTAATTTGCTGAAGGATTGTAACATTAGGGTGATGAAGCCAGATAAGGGGGGTGGTTTGGTATTCATGGACCATCACGTCTATGTTGATTATATGTCCAAGCATCTTAATACATCCTCCTATATCCAGGTCACTTTGAATGAAGTTAATGTGGCACATAAGAAAATTAAAGGAAGGTTAGATGATTTATGTTTAGAAGGTTCAATTGATACTGATATGTATCAGTATTTGTCTATGATTGCCCCTAGAACACCTGCTTTGTTTGGTTCTTCCAAATTACATAAAACAATAACTGCCCCTCCTTTCAGACCTATAGTTGACGGGAGAGGGTCAATCACTTATGCATGTGCTAAATTTATTGACAACGTGTTAAAACCATTTATAGAAAGTGAGCAGCAGATATGTAAGGATTCGTGGAGTTTTTTGGAGAACTTAAATAAATTGGAATATTCAGCTGAAGTACTTTTCTTGACAATAGATGTCAAAGATTTGTACACAGTAATACCCCAGGAAACAGGAATGAATTGGGTTCGAGAATTCATGTATTCAAAAAAGGCTAGTGATAGTATTATTTATCTAGTTGAGGCATTATTAGAAATCGTGTTGACTAACAACTTCATGGTGTTTGAGGGACAATTTTACCTACAAAAATCAGGGGTTGCAATGGGCTCTCCTTGTCGGGGTTGCTTTGCCAATGCCGTTATGGCATATTGGGAAACCAACAAGTTGTTCACAGAAGAGTTGTTTCAAAAACATGTCACCTGGTACACAAGGTACCAGGATGACATTTTTTGTATTTGGAAAGGTGATAAGTCGCTTATTCCTGCACTTATTACTAAGATCACACAGTTCACGGAATTTCTGGAATTTACCTATAATGTAGGGGAAACTGAAATAAACTACCTTGACATCCTTTTGATTAATGATAGGATGAATGGTAGATTTAAGAGTTTAGTCTACAGAAAACCCACATATTCTAATACCTTTTTACATTTCACAAGCAATCACCCGTATCATCAGAAAAAAACAGTGGTAAAAGGACAAATTGTGAGGGCAGCCCGAATGATCACAGATGCATGTGATTATGATTCAGAATGTGATCGTTTAAAAGGATGTTTATTTATAGAGGGTACCCTAACAATTTAATCACCAGTATTATTAGGGAGGTTACTTCTAAATGTATTGGGGGTCATTTTACCCCTTTATTAGGTAACTATACGTATCGGGTTAATGAAGTTCCAGAGGATTGTGGACTGGGAGGAGACGATTCAAGTTCAATCAGAAATGTCAGTAATAGAGGGTATTATACTAGTTTTTTATGTACATACTCCTTTGATTACCAGTTAATCAAGGAGGTTTTGAATAAGAATTGGGATACTATCAGAAATGATGATACTTTGTCCAAAATATTGGGAAGGGATCCAAAAATTACTTACAAAAATTTAAAATGGATGTTAGAAAAGAAAAAGAGGTCCAGTATCAACAGAGTCCCTGGTATGTTTAAATGTGGCTTTTGTGCTCAATGCAAACATATTAAGGTGGGTAACCAATGTTCTATCAATAGCAAAATATATAAGGTTACTAGTCATTACAATTGCGAGACTAAGAGCGTCACATATGCAGCATTGTGTAATTTCTGTAACGCCTTTTATATTGGAAAAACTGAGCATAGATTAAAACAAAGAATTTATGAGCATCAATATGCCATTACTAAAAAAGATATCAACAATGCCTTGGCTAAGCATTGCATTGAGCATGATGGACACGAGTTTAAATTTGTGATTCTACAACACAGGGAAGTCGACATCCAGGGTGGGGCTTGGCAGTTACAATTGGAGATAGATGAATTGATGTGGCAGATAAGAACTAGGGCACACATTTTCCCGGGTATTAATGACAGTTTATCTATTAAATGTGTGTTGAGGTGGCTCTCTTTACAAAGATGACAAGTATTTATTATTGTATCTATGTTCATCCATATTTATTAACATTAATTTTGGTTTAACAACCATATGTGTTTCGAGATGCCTCTGTACGAATAATTAATAATCATCTACCAGATTTGATACATATTTATGTTAATAGGTTACATCATAGTAATAATTTTTATTACTGTAATATATTTGATATGCTGAAGCCTTGTATGTCATTTGGGAATTCATTATTTATGATGTATCATTTAATGAATTTTATTCATTTTATTTGAATTATAATATTCTTTGCTATTTCCCTTTTGACATATCTGATCAATTTAATTAATTTGACAGTGATTTATATAAATCACTTTTATTGGTTTGTTTGTTTATCAGTCGTTTTAGTAGGAATGTATTGTCATAGGTCCTAGTCGGATTGGTAGTTTTTTACAGTGTTATCTAATTAATATATTTCTTTAAGGTTGTCATGGAAAAAGGTAGCTTAAATGCACTTTTACTTGATTGGTCATTGGATTGTTACTAAATATTTATAAATGTTTTTGTGATGAATTACTCTTGTTTGTCTGAAGAAGGTGGAGTACTATCTTCGCTGAAAGCGCTAACTTTTATTAAATCCGTTTTGTCATTTTAAAAGTTGCCGGCTCTTATAGTGTCATTTCGCTTGCTTTTTTGGTGTTTCATTTTGTGGTTTACCTAGTTTGTGGGATTCACTATCCTTCCACTCATTTGCATAGGATTGCCTGCTAACGCATAGTTACATATCTCACACTGAGCCTCTCCCCTTAGCAACCACTACTCACTGACCAGGTTGTTTTCTGCCTGCCATTGACTTGCATGGCAGAAAACTGATTTTAGTTAGAATGCTTATTTTAAGTTTATTTTATTATTTCCCCCAATCCCATTTGTGTGTCGCTGCCTTATGCTTAAACAGCCGAGATCTGCTAAAAAAAAAAAAGTTGATTTTTTATTTTTTTTTTTTTTTTATTGTTTGCAATGCCAATGGCCTTATACTTGACCATTGGCATGCTTCCTCAATGATATGGAGCCTTTATTTTGAGCTGTCATAGCTCTGTTTTGGATTTTGTAGAAATGTATTCTGCTACTAACTGAGTACATTTCTACAGATAGCACTAGTCTTGCACGGACAGTTGCAAGCTTCTTAGATTGCAAAATCACCTCATTTGCATGGATTTCACCTGAAAATGGGATGATTTGCATACCAGGGCTTAGTCCGTGGAAGATTAGTGCAGGAGCGCTCGTGCACACCCCTGCAGGCTGTTCCTGGATTGCATGGCAGACATATTGCCTGAGTGAGCTCCTGCACCAGTCTTGCACTTTTGTTACCGCATGCCAAGCAAAATATAAGCTGGGACTTTGAGTTTGTCTATTTCAGACCACAGTACTGGCATCCCACTGTAAACTTTATTATGAAGTAGAAAATACACAAGCTTTAGCATTACTATAGTTTGCATATTTACAGCTGCACAATATAAAGTGTATGGTACATTGTCAGTACTATGGTCAGAAAGAGATCCATTGCATCCCTACTTACAAAGCTACTGGAGTTCTCTCTTTGCAGGTCAAGTACTGCATCAAGTACTTTTGTCAGCTACTCCCTCTCCACTGTTAAGTTGTACAGAAAAGAATAACATACTTCAGAATGGCATGCTGATTTAACAGTACTGCCATTGCTTCTTTAAAACATACCAACTCATATCAAAACAGGTTGGCTTCATTTCTAATTTTATAAGAAATTTATGTGCAATTATCCTTAATGAAACTTAGCTTGCATCATGCTGATGCCCCTGTAATGGTAGTAAATACCTTTTAAAAAAATTGCCCTTTTTAAATCACTAAGTGCCTCTCTTGCCCTCTGCCCCCAGCCTCTGAGCATGGAAATCCTTTCAGACACATATTAGCCCATGCAGCAGGTTCTGTTTATGTTGCAGACAAAGTTCAGGTCCTTGGATGTAGTGTTTCTGGTGTTGGTTGTCTTGCAGGGGTATAACAGGTCCATCAGAGCAGGATATGAGGATGCCTTATATGCTAGGCATAGCTCACCTCTTAGTAACCTGTAAGACACTGAGGACAGAGATAAGACTTTAAGGTGATCCGTGTAGGGCAGGTTATTCATACCATGGATTCACCTGGAAAAGAGCCTTTGAGAATGTTCCAGCTGTGACAAGTGCCTGGCTAAGTATATGTCAAAGGGGGGCATTGTACTCAATTATAGGTTTGATAAGGGTTCAGTAGAGTGGTACTATTACTG